>NW_022985196.1:149903-311893 GCF_010093535.1 Lindgomyces ingoldianus
TCGGGTCACCTCAGTAGTCTTCTCGCCTGACTCGGCCCGGCTGGCGTCGGAGTCAGCCGACAACATGGTCTGTCAAGGCCTAGGCTTGGGTTCAGATCGTACGTGGATAACATACAATTCGGAGGACCTATTATGGATATCGCCAGAGTATCGACCGTTAAAATTCATAGTATGTAAGAATATGATTGGTATTGGTACTAGTCAAGGAAGGGTATGGATATGTAAGGTTGAACATAACAAGCTTATTGCGTCTTAAGGCGTTAGAACATTTATATCATTACTATTTACTCTCTTATATTTATTATTCTCTCTATTTCATAGAGGGCCGGGGATCAGCATGAATATATAGCTTGCTAATTTGCCACAGCGAAGCTTTGAGCTCACGATCAAGCGACGAAGATGTCCACGTGCAGAATTACGTGTTAAATATTTGCCACTTAAGTCTAGCCAGAGGGCAAACGCCTCGATCCTGCTAGCAGAGAGGACGGTCAACCCACTCTGGACGGACCCTTGTGAGGTGGCGAATCTTTAAGAGTGAGTTAGTTGATGGGACGCTTACTAGGGTTGTTAAGGGTGCCCATCCAGATATCCCTGTATGGATATCCCGTACGGATATCCGAGTTTTTTAAACCTATCCCTGGATATTTACTTAGTAAGATATGGCTTGGCTGAAGTGTTTTAAGAAGCCTGCTGGCGTGACCTTTTTGGGCCTAACGTTTTGGAGGCCAACAGATAGAGCCTGAGTATTTTGACGGCAATGAGGTTAAGCAGCTTGATTTAGATGAGCCTGGCGATGATAGCAACGGTGAGGTTGATCTCACAGGGATTCTGGATGGGCTTGAGCCTGATAGACATGTAGACGCGGTGCTCAATGTAGATTAGTGCGCAATTAAATATCCCATACGGATATCCTAATTACTGTGGGATATATACGCCGTATGGATATCCGAATTTTTTTTTACATATCCCGGATATTAACAACCCTAAGGCTTACAGTAGCTAGAAGTTGAGTTAGATCGCAAGGCTGTGAGGCTGAGGCCGGCCCTCTTGCCAAGTCTTTGCACAGCCAGTCGGCCATGCCTGACGGCCATAAGACCCGCTCACCAGATGACATAAGTAAATTAACACAGGCGATAATTATGTTAGACTTGCCGGGTTGTTTCACACTAGCCAGGATTAGAAACCACTTTAATCAGAAGTACCGACCAGGGTAGCGGCCTTGCATGAATTTGTGCGCGACAGCAGGCATAAGGCTAATGAGAACTCCTCAGCATTATAGCCAAGTTCTAAGGCTTAATAAGACCATTCATAGGTATTATGGAGTAGTAAGAGCTTGATAGTAGTACTATAGGGAGGGAACTCTGTCACGCTATAGAAGGAGGCGCTCTTCAAGTCAGGTGCGAAGGTGACGACGCAAACGTAATTTATAGGTAAGAGGTGCGCTAGATCTTCAAAAATAGCTACAGTACATTATTTATACATAATTTTAGTAAAGCTTGACGTGTGCGCAGAGTTATAGTCGCTCGAAGTCAAAGTACCCCTCATATTTTGCGGCATGGTGGGATTTGCGTGACCTAGGGACAGACGTTAATAGCGAGATTTTTGAAGACTACATTAAGCAGCTCCTTCCTCATTGCGGAAGACGGCCGGAGCTGAGGTTCGTACTAGTGATAGATAATCGTATCTCAACTAGTCTTGGCCAATGCTGCCTCGCGTAAGAAATGGAATAAACCACATTAAAACGCTGCTGTATTATATATATAAAACCACTCCTTTAAGAAAAGGCTGACGTATTGTAGAAGCCGATTTTGCAAGCTAAGGCAAACGAAGAAAGAAAGAAAGCAGAGTAGAGTTTTTGGAATGTGAACCGAAATACAACGATGACCATACCGACACCGCAACGCAAAACTGCAGTCTGAATAGATCTCGTAAACTCCGACTTTCCAATCTGAGCTTCCATGCCCACCCAGGGTATTAACCTTACTGACCGCCCAACCCTCGAAACCCCCGAAAGTAGAAAAATTGGACACCGCACATAGACCTAAAACTCCAGAAATACCTAAACACCAGCTGTTGATTTTTAAAAGACAGAACGAAGAGGGACTTAACAACCATGAAAGCAGGACATTCTTCTCTGAAGCTGTATCTAGGCTAATCCTACATAGTTCGGAACCCTCTGGCCATACCTGGGCGCTGCGTTCGTGCCAACATACTGCTGATCACTACCCCAGGGGTCGATCTGACTCCCTCGTCGACTACTTAACGTAGTGCTTCGTCGTAGAGGTTGCCTATGAGACGCTTGCATATGCTCGATGGCTGCTTCAACACCGTTTTGGATCCCGTTTTGGATTGCATCTTTCACGACGTCAGCGTGGCTGTCTGCAATATACCGCGGCGCCTGTGAGGACACAAGAGCTTTCGGTGCGGAGGCATATTGAGAGTGGGGCTGGGTGCCGTAGTCATAGGATGGTTGTTCCTGAAGGTGTTGTACTTGCAAGCTATGGCGACGGTGGGGGGGTTGCGGTCGTCGAGACCCAGCATAACCATCGTAGATGTCTTCGTTGAGCAGGGGTTCAGGGAAGTAGTTCGGGGTCCTGCTGCTCCGGCGCGGGTACGCTTGTTGTTGAGAGTTATACCCAGGGTAATCATCTCGGACTTGAGGACGCATGGTATTGAGATCATGTTCACGGTATATTGGGACCGTGCGGTTGTGTCGTTGGTGACCATCTGTGGTTGCCCTGTGAAGAGACCCTCTGCTGATCCGGGCAGGGTCTTGGGTACGCAAGCGAGGAGGGAAGTCTTCCTCTCGAGAGAAGACACTGTCATCAGCGTCAGAGATCGAAGATCTACCGTCTGTGTAAACAGTGTCGCTGGCGCTGGCCGATGAAGGAACTCGTGTCATGTACTGAGCCGACATCCACTTCTCATCCGTGCCGCCAAATGGAGATATGGATGAGCTCTGACGCCGATGGCCTCCACCTCGACGCTGATATCGTCCGTTGTCCTTATATTTATCTCGTCCACGGGCTCGATCGCTATTTCGCCCTCTTGAATGATCGGTGTCGCTGTCTTCTCGACTCCTATACCCGTGTTTTCCATGGCCCCGTCCGTATTGATCACGGGATCGATCACGGGACCTTTCACGGGCCCTATCGCGGGATCGATCACGGGACCTTTCACGGGCCCTATCGCGGGACCGATCACGGGACCTCTCACGGCCCCTATCGCGGGACCGATCGCGAGACCGATCACGGGACCGATCGCGGGACCGATTGTGAGTGCTCGTGATAGCGGGGGTGGGATTCATAATGATCTGGACGGGAGAAGGTAGAGCGCCCTTGGATGACCTCGGAGACTCGCTCTTGGTCGACTTTCCACCGTGATGCCCCATGGAAGGAGATCGCAACAACGGCGACTTGTCTTGGGGTCTCCCATTAGACAGACCAAAGGGAGCCGGGGGAATGCCGGACCCGGATCGGTGATGTGAAGTCTTGTCCTTGTAGGACTTCGTTACCCTATTTCGACTTAGATCCCTTGGTCTACTTCGACTCCTGTCCCTGCTCTTGGTTCGACTTCTACTTCGAGCATGGCTAGCGACGAAACGGTATCCGTCATCGGCAGACTCTTCACTGAAGCTTTCGCTTTCCGAAGAATCCATTCCCGATTCCTCACAGTCTGAATATCTGAGTTTAGTCTTCGACATTTGTTTCTTTAGCATGTGAGCGGTGAGGTTATCGATGGGAAACTTCGGTGGTTCATGCCTCATACTTGGTTGATTTGTCGGCATTGGGAATGCTCCAGGCATGTTGGGCATTGGTGCCTGATGAGAGGCGTGTTGTCCCTGTGGATACTGTTGTTGTTGTTGTTGCATTTGTTGTGGCTGTGGCTGCTTCGGAAGACAGCTCATAGGTGGTGGTGGTGGCGGCGGTATTCCTTGATTCCCATATGGTCCAGAAGGATTTGGGGCAGGACCCATACTTTGAATTGGTGGTGGCGGAGGTGGAGGGGGAGGTTGGTTAACTCCTGGCATTTGTCCTTGACCTTGGACTTGGTTGCGCCCTTGGGGTTGATTAAATTGCTGATTGGACTGCTGATTCTGGTTATTTTTTGGATTCTGACCAAGTCCTTGGTTAGGGTTCTGAGCCCAACTCTTCTGGTCCTGTTGTGGACCGCTCGATTTGGGAACGTCGTAACCGTTTCCGGGATTTTTGGCTGGGTTGACCGGGGTGCTAGAACGTTGTTGAGTCTGCAATATAACGTCGATGCGTATTAACTTTCTCTCACGGCGATTGAGTGACTTCCACTCGAGATCCACTCCGGCAATGACCCATTCCAGATTTCGGTTTTCTCGCTGAAGAAATTGGCTCTGTTGCTGAACGAGTTTATTCATTATGCGCCTAACATGGTCGGCAATTCCCGAAGGAATCTCGTTAATAGTTTTCTTGATTGAAGCACGGTTTCTGCGCAGCCGGTTCAAATCATCTCGCAGATCCTCGAGCGAGATATGTTCTTGCTCCGGCTCGGCCAACTCCCAGGAACTCTTGTTCCCTTTCTGGATGGTCCATTGCGCGAGCTGTGGATCGTAGAGAGAGTGCTGATTTGGGTAGTTTTGGACTCCTTGGTTTCCTTTCGGCTGACCGACATTCTGAAAAGGCTGTTGTCCTTGCTGTCCTGGCTGTCCTGGTTGTCCTGGGCGGGACTGACCCCCGTTCTGCTGTTGCTGCTGCTGCTGCTGCTGAACGGGATACGGTGGGGGGGGAGCAGGCATGTTCATGATGAATAGAAATGAAGTATCAATTCAGGGACCGGTATAAAGTGAAGCAACAGAAAGGCGGTGGGGCGCAAGGCCCTTTTGAGATGTAATGCTCTGGGCAAAGCGGGAGACTAGGACCACGCTGAGGGACAGCTTTCAACAGGGCAAAGAGATTTAATGACTGAGGCGAGTATGGGATGAGGTGGACAATTATATAGACTCACCGCGTTCCCATTGTGTCTTACTTCAACAGCGCATTCCCACCGCCCACGCCATGATATCACAATCATCGTAGCCATCATGCAGGTCAAGGTGACGCCCTGCAGGCCATGCCTATCGTTGGCTCAGGGTTTGAGGAGCATACCGAGATGTGATTGGAAGCCTTGCATTCTCGTTGGATACCAGGCTCTGACCGGACGTAAAGAGAGGGTCCTTTCAGAAAAGTAGGCAAATGCTCAGCCTTCTGCCGCAGGACGATCCCTCTGGCATCTATTTGAGCCTCAAAGCTCACCGGTTGGCCTCCCATCCCATGCAGCCAAGAGACGGGACATTGGTCTGACTTTGATAGCCGGTCGTTCCACGCAGTCTGACAAGGGCTACTTTTAGTCCATGCGGAGGTGGTACCTGCAAGCCACTCTTTTGATCCGGTGTCGATGGGTAACACATGGATAGGCCGTTACATTTTGATGGCGAATCTCACGGGTTTGGGCGGCATGAGGAGATTCCTGTGGTGAAGAGCGAAGTTGGAGGTCGGGATAAACTTCTGTTCGCACCAAAGTGGGAGCAAGAGCGCTTTGGCCGCATCACGCCCCATTTTCATTCACCCTTCATCAGGCCCCCTCTAGTCTGGGGGAAGCGGGGGACAGACTACGCAACAGCTGGAAAGGCGGGTGCCCTTGATGGTCTCGCAATCGAGGCGCTGTGTCGCTCACCTCTGACTCTCTGTTTCATGCTGTGCTGGTCCGCATCCGTGGCCCGACCATTCAGCTACCATTCAGCTTCCCAATAAGCTGAAATATGCTTTCCTTGGTCGCGCAAAGGTTTCCGTTGCTCAACTTCTGGTATCGAATGCGTTCAGTATCACCCAGGACTGTCCTCGCCATCTTCGACGAGTCATTGTTTCCCACATGCACACTGCTTCAGCCTTGCTGCGAGGGCATCGATCGCCAAAGGTGCCAGCGAAACGGAGGACAGCTACCACGCAATCGATCAGGACCGTCCTCAATCAGACTGGGGCGCAAAAGCGGCTGGGAATGATCGGTTTGCAGAGAGGCACCCTCCCTTGTCGCTAGCATTCTTCCGTTTGGAGACAGACAGCGCCCACATCTGCATGTCGTCACGTTCCCCAATCCTAAACGAAGGACTCTCTTACTTGCATGCGATCCTCCAATGACCGCCGGCGTGGATGTCCGCGTTTGTAATCGAATCCGCGTTGCTAATTTCACTCCACCGGAAGTCGGCTGACGAATAGTTTTTCATCTCGATACAGTCTGCCAAATCACAACCTGTATTCTCAGCCTTAGAGACAGGGCGGCGCTTCGATTCGGCAGATGAAGAAACAGAGGCGATTAGAAAGACTATAACGATAGGCCAAGCCGTTTCATTATTCTTCTATTGGCAGTCTCTTCCGACCCATTTCCAATCTAGTACTTCTTGACCGCTGACAGAACGCGAGCTCCACCGGACGGGGCGAGCCGCCCTTCCCCACTATCAAGCACGATTATCGTTATTCAAGTTAGCTGGGACTGGGATCTTAATTTCAAAAGGCTCGAGTTTTACGGCTTGGGGTATCCTGTCTATCCAACTTTTTTGTCACTTCGGACACTTCCTTGATCGAAGAGTCTCTGCTCTGAGCATCTGATCAGAGAGTCAGACCACTTTCTACCTCACAACTCACACACTCTCTATAAATTATCCAATAAGCCGATCTTGAGGAGAACTCTGGCTGCTGTGCGGCAAAAAGCATCCAAGTAACAAGAACAACCTCGCTATCAACCCACACCTCTGTTATGCCGCGAAAGGAAGTCTATAGAAATGACATTTGCCACCACATGGCTCCTTTACATCTGCGGCCCTACGGCGCCAGCTCAAGAGCAAAGAAAAGAAAGCAGAAACCTTATCGTATCCTCTCTCCGGGTGATCGCTCTGCAGATGCTGCCTTGTCGAGTCATGGATGATCCCTCTAGGCATGAAGTTCCGGAGGACAAACAAGCAATACCCCATCTGTTAAGCTTATTCAATTAACACTCGGCCGTGATAACGTTTCGGTATACGGCAGTGAGGCGGCGATGACCGATTGATACGCATGTCTCAGCCTTATGCGGGTAGGAGCGATGAGCAAGACAATTTAGAAATATACGTCTTCACATGAATGTACGTACTGGGGTGTTAGCCGCATCTACCAGTACCATCGCTTCCCATTTATCGCTCACCCTTCGGGTCTTTCATACCCTTCGGTTAATAGTAGAGAAAGGTAGTGATTGACAATTGAAACAACATCACTAAAAACCCTAGTTTTCAGTAATTTACTGTGTACCACAAGCCACGACAGCTAGCAATCGTCATCAGCCATCATCAAGGATCCTACCCAGTGCCCCAGGCTGTCCCTTCCCGGGAAAGCTCCGCTAATGTCCGCACTATCCTCCCATAAAAAAGAAGATCAGCCATCCCCTTCCTAATATGACCAGTGTAACCGCGACTACCACCGCACAATCCCCCGCCCCAGAACCAATATATGCAAAGCTCCCCTGCGGAAATTGTCATGCACTCCTGGACAATATTCTAGATGGCTCAGTATATCTCACACATTCCATATACACGTGATACACATGTACAGTTACCACACAGCCAAAGCAAGTGTTCGAATAAGACACCAGAGTATGTGACCTCTACTGCGGCTATATGACACAGCCACTGCATAGAAGCCATTCCCGAGCTTGTGATGTGATATGGTGTGGTGTACAGCCGCTGTCAAATAGCGACAGGAATATAAGAATTAACGCTAACTCGCGGTACGTAGTCAGACCTTTGACGTAGAAGCCGTCATCGAAGACATCACAAATCAAATCATATAACTAGGAGTATGAGAGATTATGCTTCTTTCATAACACCTCACTGGCCGTTCTCATTGATCCCGCACTACCCATCCAACTATCTATATACAAAACACCCCCTAATCCTCTCCTAAAGAATTAAGATTACCGCTCGCTCAAGCTCTGCTGTGCTATTGAAAAAAAAAAAAGATAAAAGTGCCGCTCCGACAATCAATGGGGCGGGTAGTTGGAGAAGAAAGGGAATCTATCACCCCTTTGGAGACCGTCATAGCGCCTACAAAGAGAAGCTGTCAATATGAAAAGGTAGAATAACTTGCTTCAGAAGAAGAGGTAGTACAGCGAGGGTATGAACATAATCTTACAGAAGCCACAACCAAGAATCGCTCGCTCGCACGACAAAACAGCAGAGCAGAAACAAGCGCCGACAAGTCCATGCGAGGGAGGTAGAATGAGATGAGGCCACCGGGAGGAACGGACCGACGGGAACAAGACAGGGTAGTAAAGGCCAGATAGGGAAAAGGGCGCGCGATGATAGACAAGCAGGCTGAGAGACAGGCAGTCCTCTGCCTGTTTCATACTCAACATGAGGCAACGAGTAAGCTGCCGAAGCAGACACACCCACCCACCCAATTCCCATGTCTCAAACCCCCTCTTAACCGATCCCCAGAATCGCGTGTGTAAAACACGAGGGAGGTGGAAGATGCGCGCCCATCTCACCAGCCCGCCTCACTCTGAGCCCACGAACGCCCTGCGCCCTGCTGACCAGACGCCCTATCACGTGCCATCCCATCCGTCCCCGCCCGGCCCGACCCAGCCCAGCCTGTTTCAGGCAACTTGTTACCTCAGAGGAACCTTGACATCCTCAGTCCCCCTCTTCAGCACATCTTCCAGCCTCCACCTCGGCTGTCTAACCTTCATCTCCGCCTTCTCTTCTCTAATCCATTCCTCCGGCTCTGCTCCACCCGCAACCCCCGAACTGAACTTTAGTTGAAGCAGATCACCAATCTCATCGCACGCCGCAAGCATACGATCTAGATCTTCTTTCGTGTGCGCTGCAGAGACACAAAAGCGCGCGCGCGATGACACGAGAGGGGTGGCGGGATATCCAACAACAACAACCGAGATCTTACGTCGTAGCATTTCGTGGGAGAAGGCTGGCATTTTAGCGGGGTTGTACAGCATGACTGGGATGATGGGGGAGTCGTCGTGGCCGTAGACAATGAAGCCTAGTCTCTTCAACCCCAGTCGTAGATAGCGGGAATTGAAAGCAAGACGCTGGAGGCGCTCTTCGCCTTGCCCGGGCACGAGATCTCCGGCGATAATCCGAAGGGAGGATGCGATTTGCGTGAGGACAGGAGGTGAGGGGGACTCTGCGAACAGCATGGCAGCGTTCTGTGTTCTGAGCTTGTCGATGATGGATTTTTCGGCGGCAATGTATCCGCCGTTTGCGCCGAAGGATTTCGTAAGCGTGCCCATGAGTATGTCGACTTCGGCGGGGTCGATACCGAAGTAATCACAGACGCCGCGACCTTGGGGCCCGAGAGCACCGATTGAGTGGGCCTCGTCAACGAAGAGGTGGTATTTGTACTTCTTCTTCATTTGAACCAGGGCTGGTAGATTGCACATAGTGCCCTCCATCGAGTACAGTCCTTCGACGGCAACGAGAATCTTCTTCCACGGGCGATGTGTTCGTGGTTGACCTTGTGAAATCTGTTCGCGGAGAACGCGCTCTAGATCTTTCATGTCGTTGTGCTTGAACATGGTAACAACGGCACCGGACAGACGTGCTCCAAAGCGGATGGAGGAGTGGTTGAGCTCATCAGAGATCATCAAGCAACCCTTTCCAACCAGAGTGGGGAATGAAGTCGCGTTGGTAACGAAACCCATGGAAAAGACCATCGAAGCAGGCTTGCCAACGAATTTGGCAATCAGGTCCTCGACTTCAAGCGTAAGATCAGATGTACCAGCATCCGACCGCGGACTAGCCATAGTAATTCCGTACTTTTTAATGGTGTTCTCGGTTGCATCGGCACAAGGACCTTCTGATTGAGCAAACCCGAGGTAATTGTATGAGCTCATGTTCAGCGTCTCGGTAGTAGTTCCAAGCAGCTTAAATGTGTTGTTTCCATCGTCCGACTTGCGGTCCAGAAGCGTGATGAAACGACCCGGAACACCAGTGGTTGGTCGAGAGAAGCAGTCGTTGATCCTCATCTTCAATCTGCGGGTGTAGAAGTTGTCGAAATCGCTGTTCAACGGAGCATATCCACCCCGCTCTTTCAGATGACTATAATGCGCCCGTCTAAACCTCTTGCCGAAGAAATCCCGCACATGTCCAAATACTATTAGGATTAGGTAGCTGATGTATGTAGTGAACAAAAAGTAATACGGCGGCTCATCTTCGACTGGCTCTGCGAACTCGCCTCCCTCAAACTTGCTGGTGTACCTGTGGCTTTGCGATCCCAATGGCCCAAACTGCGCGTGTGCCCTTGCAAGCCGCCGAGCTTCCTCTGGAGACGGAGGCTGGAAGAGGGTCTTCGGCTCAGACGGCATCTTCTCCCCGGTTGCGGTTGTGAGGTTGATGGTCGGTAACGACAGGGTGGAGGAGTTGATTTGCTGGGGGGATGGAGAGTTGAGGAGGGCCTGCTGCTGAGCGACAATTGCCGCCTGCCAGTCGTTCCTTGCTTTGGGCGATCCCCCGAAGAGAGATGTGAGTTTGTTGCCTTTGAAAGAGGTTCGTCGCGGCTGGTCCCTCTTCTCGTTCATGGCATCGAGAGAGGGAGTAGAGGTATTGGTCGCGAACGGATTGATAGTTCGAGCAGGCATGGCAAAAGCGTGTTCAGGCGATTTACGGGTGTGTGGTGAAGGATCCGGGCTTGTGGGTTTCCTCGCAAGCGCTCGACAAACCCCTCTGTGGGTCTTGTTCGGAACAGAGGGGGAGGCGGTGAGAGTCGGGAAGGAGTCGTGGCCGAGGTCGAGGAATGGGCGCTGCGAGGCAAGCGAGTTAGCAATGCGATTTGAGGCAATTTAAGTATGGTGCTGCGAATACGGTGCTGGGCGGGGGAAGCTAGAAGGAGGGAGAGGTGCAGTGGTGGAGTGAGGTTTTCAATGATGCTCATTCGACCATGCCGGGGATGCCGGATAGGAAGCTGCGGAGGTCGCGGAGGAGACGCAGGTTGTGCAGCAGCTGGGAACGACTTACATTAGGTCTTCTTATTCAATCTTTGATCAGCTGGCTCACACGCCCGTGGATGCTTCCGCCCTCGCAGTGCCTGATTCCTGGCGCGCTGTTTTGCTGTTCTCCTTAGACGTGTGGTTTTCGTGGCGCAGAGCGGGCTTTAAGCTCGAATGCAGTGCCAAGACACTGCTCGCGGACCGAGATGGTTCAGGCGACGTCAAATTTGGTGGCTGACTGTCGAAAGCCGCGTCCGCAACTGCGAATTGTCCTGGGCGGAGTGCGAGAGGGCAGCACGGCGAGGGCGAGGCGAGGATGCGAGGTTATCAGCAGGAAGTGAGACGCAAAGGGGGGTGGAGCTCTTTTTAGCCCGCAAAATTGTGATGGTTGGGTCTGTAAAATGAGATGTCCATCCCCCCAGTTCCGCTGTCTCCCAAGCGAGATGCCGAGGCCGCGCTCAGGGGCACTTGCACCTCTCCCCCCCCCCCCACAAATCCCTGTTCTCCCTCTCGGCCACAACGGCAGTGACATTCATCCCGACCTGCACCTCACACCCGTCAACCTAATCCAGACGTCTTCTTGTCTGGTTCAACTTGGCATGGAACACAGGCATCACGGTATTGCATGCGTTGTATTGATACTACCCGCATGCCATTGGAAAAGTAGCTCCAGGAAATTGGACGCACAAGTGAAGAGAATCCCCCGGGACCCGAGCGAGAACCAGAGCGAGAATCTGAGCTACATCCCATAACTAAAGCCGTTGTCGTACTAAGTGGAGGCTGAAAAATGATATCTCTTTGTTGATGACTCTGCATACAGATAGACTGATTGAGTAAGAAAGCATGGTGTCCGCACAGCGGGCTATTCGTTTCTTCCAACATACTCTCCTCCAATTCTCTCCCAAGTCTGTCATCAAAAAATCCCCAAACTCAACATAGGAAATCTGCCCATCTGCACCTGCGACAAACAAAACAACCCGTGCGCATAAAAATGTCAACAGTTCCCCCCAAATTCCCAACAAAGTAAACACGAACAACAAACACAGTGACGGACAGATACACGCAATCATGTGCATGTTTCAACCTCCAACACCTTTCCAACAGCCCATCATTGTCACCCTTGAAGGGAGGCTGGGCGCAGGTTCCACCAGTCCGCCTTCACTCTGTGTACCCTGCCATTTCCACAACGCCGTTGGTATCCCGGTCCCATTAAATGTGGTCGTTCAATTTGCGTTACGAGTTGGGGGTGGGCTGTGTCGAATTAAGTACTCATGGGAGAGGAAACAATGGAATCGGAATAAATGGAAAACAAATCGGATGGGAGGACTGCGTATTTCGAGATTTCTGAGGCGGCCATATGTAGACGAGAGATGAGAACATATTAGGTATCGGATGAGGCGAACAGAAACGAGGGCTGCAAATTTCAAACCTGTTTCAAGGTGAAAACTTGCGCTCCACGTTCCCCCTACCTGCATGTACGGTGGCGGGTATTAGGTTGAGTAAATCAAACGACGAACAGAACTTTTCAGGGTGCATTTATTGCTACATCTGGTGGTTCTCTGGGGATAAGCTCGCTGGATCAATCGTGCCGAATGACACCAGGTTCTGCATATCCAAGTCGTCGACATTCTCTTCTAATGGAGACCGGAACGGAAGGTTGAGCGTCTGTTTCGCGTAAAGATCCGACAACTGCAGCGCCTCGTCTGGATTCTCGTGTGACATTGGGTACACGTCTGCAGAACCATCACGACCGAACGAAGTTAGAGGCGGAGATTGGTTCGCGATGACCGGGTCAGTGTGCACCATGGAAGGCATGGGAGAGGCTGATGCGGCAGAGTGAGCCGAGTGAGGTGGTCCCATTGGTGTGTGAAGGTAAGGAGGAATGTTGTAATGCTGGCCGAAATTTGACGCAGGAACACTGTCGGTTGGTGGCCCAGAGGTAAAGAAGGCTGGCGTGCCGTACTCCGATGGCGAATTCGCGGTTGTGGCCGACATAGGGTACTGTCGGTAATCCATTCCGTACCCTGCCGAGGTGTCAATGCTGAGGTTCGGTCCAATGGGTCCTGGAGCACTCTGTGGGACAGGCGCAAAGATTTCAGGGTTCGGAATGTAGGGTGACGGTTCTGGTTGGATGAGGAAGGACGGCATCGGGTTGCGGAGCATCGAGAAGTCAACCGCGACAGGAACAGACCGACTGCGTTGGCGTTTGTGACCACGGGCGTGCAGACCACCAGGCCCGAAAGGACCCTCTTGAAACATACCCATGTGGGGGTGTGCGAGGTGATTGGGTTGGGAGGCTGGGCGATGATTGATAGGCGACACGGGCGCCGAGACGGCGAGGGCATTCTGGTCATAGAGGTTGTGTCGGTTCTGAAACGATTCCAGCGAGACGAGTTTCGCCAACTGTCCGCTCAACACCTTTGGGTGGCCGCCTAGGTGGTGAGTTAGGATCTGTGAGGCCTGTTGCTCCTCCGTGAAATCGCCGCACTGGAAGAATCCTCCTGATCCTGAAGAGTCCATGAAGAAGTTGGGCGGACGGTTGAGCTCCACAATGAGGCCACCGGGGCGTTGCGAGGCACCCTCGGCGCTGGCCGTCATATCGCCATTTTCCAAGGTTATGTTTTTGATGTACGAGAAGGGGTACTCGATCTTGTAGCCTGCTGAGTCATTGTTGATGTAATAGGTAACGCAGCACTTCTCTGGCGAATAAAAAATAACAAGATCCATCGCACTCTGGCCGACACGACGCCACGTGCCAATGCTCAAAGAACGACACGCGAAGTGGTGGATGACTGAATCGTGTTAGTCGAAAACCTCTCGTGATTCAGAATGTTTTAGTCTGGGTCAGAACTCACCGACTTTGGAAGAGCTGGTATCAGTGTTCAGTAGCATGCCGCTTCCATACGCGGCCATTGATCCACCATTGCGACCAAGGAAATCTCTTCCCAATGATTTGCCGGACTCCATGGCCTGCAACGCGAGGTACCGTCGCATCGACTCTGGGATGTCGTTGCAGTCGTCCCCGTTTTCGATGCTTTTCTTTGCAATGTTCTTTATTTTAGCGCGCCTGTGCGCCTGTTAGTGAGAAGAGCAACAAGTATTTTTGCGCGAATATGGAACGGTACCTGTTTTGGAACCAGATTTGCACCGATCGCTCGGTCATGTTGATTTCGTTAGCTATCCTCTCGCGCACAGCAGCCGTTGGCGTGGGGTTCTTGTTGAACTCGACTTCCAAAGTGACCAGTTGGTCCTGAGTGGCCCTCTGTCTCTTCTGATTCTTTTGCTGCTGGGTGAGGGTGCTCTTGCGTGGTGGCCGGCGGGGCGCAGAGCTGTGGGTGGGAGTAGCCCCTGAGGCGGAGGGGGATGGAGTTGCGGACAACATGGTATCTTCGGTTGCCTGCATGGTGAAAATAGTCTGAAAGTAGACCGGAACACGAGTCTGATTCCTGCGGCGGCCGGCGGGGTGGAGGGTGCAGTTGTTGTCGAACTGCGTCACCTCAGTCTAAGAATTGTCGTAAGAATCGTGAATGGTAATGGGTCCAAGGAATAGACGTTATTCGAATGTAGTGGGAGCTTGGTGGGGAGCTTCCGGCGCGGGATCGAGGCCAAAGGAGCGTAGGGTTTCCGCGTGAGCGTTGCGGCTCGTTGGTCACCGTCCAAGCACGTGGATCAAGGTGTCAAGGAAAGAAGGGCTGCTATCCGGGGAGCAGTGGGCGAAGTCCGATCGACCGAGAGCGATGCTGAAGCTAGAAGCTAGAAGGAGTGAATTGAGACTGGGGAATGCTAAGGAGTGGACAGGCGATGCCTAAAAAGAACGTGGGCGAAGGCCGAAAGGAATGGCAGCTCTTCGCAGAAGTCGACAATGGGGAAAGAGAAGGTGAACAGAGATCGCACCGACCGCGATGGTGACGTGCGAAATCCGGGGAGAGGAGAGGCTGTAAAAGGTCGACTTTGGTGAGGAACGAGAGAGAAGGGGAAATTAGAAGGGTTGGCGGTTAAGGGGACGTTCACCACGCTAGACTGTTGCGAGGCTAGGCGAGGACGCGCCGGAGCCACGGGCTGGCGCGGGCAACGCCGAAGCACCAAAGGAGAAGGCGATCCACACCTTTTTTTAACTCAGCCTGCCTACGCCGCCATCGCGGTTGATTCTCTCTGCGTGATGGCGCTGGTGATTGTCGCTGGACGGGTCTCCCGTTGCGGGACATTTCCACGCTGTCGTTCACGTCGGCTTCGTCAACCCTTGACTTGGGTAGACATGTTGGGAGACAAGCCCGGTGACACGCATGGCACGGGGGATCGCAGCTCAGGAGGCCAGGAACACGGCTCGGACTCGGGCCAGCTAGATCCAAGAACTCAGGAGACGTCGTGCTGCCTGCCAGGGCTCGTGCGGAAAACACTCGACAAGCGCCTGACGGCAAAATGCTCGTCCCCCCCCCAAAGAAGCTCTCCAGGCTCCCCGCACGACCGTCTTGGATGTTTTGAAAGTTCGACGCATAAAGACGCTCGTCGTTCGAGAAGGCGCTATTTACCCAAGGGCAGACGCGCCGTTCAGCAGAGCATCTGGTGACGACGCGCCAAAGCAGCCTCAGGCGGCCATCCCAGGAATAGCATGAGCTGCTCAATCTCACCTTGGAATGGCTGTCGGCAGCCGCCCTGTGTTGGTTCATCGTTCGCTGACCCTCCATCTGGATTCTGGCGGGTATCTTGGATCGAGCCCGGCAGCTCCTCGTAAAAAGGGATCCTCTTCGGATGAGCCGAGACCACAACGTGAACGGCCCCCGATAACGATCCGAAGTCACCGTGCTATCAGTCCCATTCCACTTGCTAACTACATCAGGATCCCAAGGTGTTTGGAGCTTGAAGCTCGTCAGACTTTCGTTTGGCCATGTCCTCTCCCGTGTGAAGACTTAGAGGCGTAACCGACAAGGGCACAACAGCCAACCCGAGGCTCTATTCGCCCTGCCGGCTTTCCAACATGTTATACATACCAACCATTTCCCTGCAAATATGGCTGCAGGATATTGCCGGGCTCACGTCAGGTTCACCTTGACACCGCAGCGCGTACGGTAGGTATGAGTGGTGGGGTGGCAAGCAGACGCCGACAACAAGCCAGAACCCAGCACTCCCCTGGCGATCCCAGAGCCTCCTCGAAGGACGACTTCGATCCTCAACACGCGCAGATTCTGTTCCAACAACGGCGGCCTCCGCTAGCACCCCGACAGCTGCTCACCCTTTATGCTTCCAGCCCGTTCCGCATTCCTCAGGAACATGGTCCCCCGTTTCTAAATCTGCACACCTTTCACGTTTTGGACCGGATCGTTCCAAAAATGACGCCACTCGCATTGAAAAGCTGCCAAACTGGCCCCCAGGTCCACCTGTCCGGACAACCCCACATGAATGTTTCAGCGTAACACTCCTCGGAAGCCAAATGCGAGGCTCGAGTCGCTCAAAGCTCGTTCGATGACCAACCGGGGCCCTGCCTCTGCTGTGATCAGAAAACACATGCGGATTTGAGGAAGGCATTGATATTGCACTGCATCGCGCTGCATTCAAAATGCATTTTTTTCCTTTTCCAAGAGGCCTCTCGCAAAGTCCCTATGGCGAAGCGCATGCACACAGCAGTTCAGGCATTAAGTGATATTCCAACGTATGTCACCATTTTCGTTCACGAGCTGTACTGCAGCTCGACACCAACTGTTCGGAATATCTGCTCTCTCCTCTTCAGGTCGAGGCTGGCGCCAAGCGTAAACAACAGCTCTTTAATCCTACCCTCCCACAGCAGGCCAATCCGCCAGTCCTGGTCGACGCGTGCCTTGAGAATGCCCGAGACGTCGTCGTCTGGTGCAACAGTGGGCCGCTTCCAATCTGGTCGCAACCTCTTGACCGCCCATTCTACATCGGTGTTGCGGCGGCGTCGCCACAGTTCGCAACCGAGCTGCAACTCGCTTTCGTATGAATAGAAGTTGAAGTCGAAGCGGGAGCAGAGAGCCAAGTTCGGGCCCGCCTTGACGGCGTACGTCGAGGAGAGGTTTCCCATTAGAGGATTCAGCGTCAGCGTCATTGTATACGGAAAGCCCGTGTGATTAGGCAATGTCGTGAATCGTAAGCCGGTGCTGATTCCTCCGCTCTTGTTCAGCAATCCATAGTAAAGCTCTGCGCCGGCGCTGAACCGGCCTTGCACAGGCTCGGTAATCTCGTGGGCGGCTACGGGTGATGTTGAGCCGACTCTGGGGTCGGGTCCGAAATTGTACAGGCCTCGGACGCCCATCAAGGCGGAATCAGTGCTGTACATGTACTCAGTGCTATATTTGCCAACATCGTTCTGCAGCAGGGCGAGAATCGTGCCTCCATTGTTGAGCGTGGAGTCGCTAACAGCAGATATCTTGAGTTGCCGGGTAGGCGAGAGGCGCCTGAGATACAGTGCTTCCAACGTAGACCGCGGCAAGAATATGCGCCCATACAGGAGTGTATCTGCAGGCCTGTTAGCTGACATGGGCGGTTGGGCAGCATGGCAGCTCACCTCTGCGGTCTATCCGCTTGCCGCAGTGCCAGACTTCCCACCACCAAGCCTCATCTGGCCTTCTCAGCTCCTGCAAGTGCCTGTACCCTCTAATAACATGGTGGAGATCGAGGTCGGCGCTCTTGAACGGCCGGAGCAGCGGCAGTGAAGAGTAGAGGTAGGAGACAGAGCCGTCGACGACGCCCACACTTCCAATGGTATATGAGGTAGCAAAGTTAGGCGCAGCAAGAGAAGATATCTGCAATCGCAGCCCTCTCGGAGTCCGGAAGTCGAGCAAAGCTCATCAGACTCTTAGCATGAAGCTGCTGGACACGATGGGAAAGCGGTGCAATCATACCTTTTGCCGTCGCGTTCAAGGCGCCATACGAATTATCGAGATTCCAATGCGAAGCCTCATAAAAGGCATTTTGCACATGGTCCATAAAATCCAACATGACTTCGACTCAGCCCCACCATCCTGATGTGATGGTGGGAGGCAGGACAAGAATGGTGGTGTTGAGGCAGCCTCCGAGTGCTCTAACCACAGCTGCCAAGACCGACCACTCGCGAAAAATTCCCCGCAACCCGTCCTTTTTCACGACCAGTTCAACTGGGCCTGAACTGTTCCTCAAGTCAGTCCAATTCACCACCACGCAAAAAAAATGCCTAAGTCGAAGCGCGCCAGGGTGGTCCATTTGTCCAAGACGGATAAGAAGGGCAAGGAACTGTCGCAGAAGCTGTTCGCCAATGTGCAGGAAGCCGCGGACAAGTTCTCGTACATTTTCGTCTTTGCGGTGGAGAACATGCGGAACACTTACTTGAAAGAAGTACGGGCGGAATTCGCATCAGACAGCCGGTACGGTTCCCTATCCCCTCCTCTGTTTACCTTTCCCCCAAGATACTGATATATATTTATATAGCATATTCTTTGGCAAGACTAAAGTCATGGCGAAAGCCCTCGGCCTTACCCCCGCCGACGAACATCTCCCAAACCTCTCCACCCTCTCTGCTCACCTTAACGGCAATGTCGGCCTCTTCTTCACAAACGGCTCCCCTGCCTCCATCCTCGAGTACTTCTCCTCCTACGCCAAAACCGACTTCGCGCGCGCCGGCATCCCCGCTACGCAAACCTTCACTATTCCCTCCGGCGTCGTGTACTCGCGCGGCGGCGAGCTTCCTCCCGACGACGATGTCCCGCTTCCGCACAGCCTGGAAGTGACGGTCAGGAAATGGGGGATGCCGACGAAATTAGTCAAGGGGAAGGTGGTGCTGGATGGAGATTATACGGTTTGCAGGGAGGGGGAGGTGTTGAATAGCCACCAGACGGCGCTGTTGAAGTTGTTTGGTGTGGCAATGGCGGATTTCAAGATTGAGATGAAGGCGTATTATTCTGCGGCTACGGAGACTGTGACGGAGGTGGATGCTATGGAGGAGTAAGGCTGGAGGTAGAGGGGAGGGTAGGCATTATGATGGCGTTTTGGCGGCGTTAGGAAGGGGGCGGGAAAATAGAGCGTCTTGTTTTTAGGATGTTCATGGCTGGGCGGTCTAATATACCCTGCTTCACGTCAAGTAGTATTTTTGACCCCATGAGACCATGTGATAGCATCCGATTCAACACAGAATTCTGCATCTTGTTATCGCTCTCCTTGATTCCAGCACCAGGCTAGACCAGTCAGAATTTCCTAGCCAGTCTTCCACGGTAAGAGCCAACATACTGAATATATCGAACAACCCATCTGCATGGTGACCCTTCCACAGAACAAAATACAATATAATAGAGGATAGTAATCAGCATCCTAACGCCCATCCCAATGCTCTCGAGGGGTTCAATCATCCCAATCATCTCTATCAATATTGGGTAGCAGGCTCCGTAGCCCAAACTCGCAGTTCGCTCTTGCCGCTTCTTCCAAAAAGAGGCATAACATGGCGATCCTGGATGCCATTGCATTGTCAAGGGGTAGGGGACGTCTCGTACCGCCCAAGAAATTTGATAACATATTATTAGCACAGCCGCTACGGACGAAGCCTTCGTCGAGTGTCTGGCAGATGGAGTCATTGCAAGTGGCAAAAGGCCAACGTCTTACTATGCATAGCAGCAGAATAATATATCGTCGCATAAAATGCACGCGCGACAGGGGCTACGGGGCATGCTAGCGACATTGTGGATATCCCTTGTTATTATTTGAGCGTCGCTATGTCGTCGGTTGCCTCTCCATTATACAGATAGGTCGAAAGATCCAGCCTCAACCTTTAGGTGAGTATGCGCGAGCAGCATTTCCCGTTGACTCTTTTACAAGCACGCTCTACTCACCCCTCATCGCCTACAAATGCGGGAAAACCTGACTCCAACTCGGGGTATCATAAACCCTCACAGGCACCTCTCTTATACTCACAAAAGCCTCGACTACCAAAAACATCCTACTCGCTACATAACTAACTCCACAAACCGTGCACAGTCCCACCACCAGCCCAGTCCAAAATGGCCCGAGCCTCCGCTCATTAAATGCATTCCAAAACTGATCAATAGCTGGTAGCAAATGCGCGAGCAGATTCGTCATCAGCCACCATGCCGCGCAAAACGTCACCCAGACGGAGGATAATCGCCAGAGAAGTTTTTCGACAGCAGAAGGGAAGAAGTAGTCCCACGCGGACACGTGTATGGCGCCATAGGCCATGGATGCGCCCCAGAGAACCATGCCCATTATTTGGGACTGCGTGCGGCGGAGGAGGCCTGCGCTAGGCCAGTCTAGGGAGGAGTGTTGGACGAGTTCAGTGGCGTAAGGGAGGTAGTAAGGGGGAAAGGGATTGGCGGTGGATTTAGGGTGGTAGGGCTGGAATTTTGAACGAAGGGCGGGATACATGGATACGGCTTCTTCGGCTAGTCTAAGGCGGAGGGAATGCGTTGAAGATGAAGATGGGGGAGATTCAGTGTCGAGGGATAGATCCGAGGTTAGGGTTCCGGGACGGCGGGCAAAACGGCCTTTTGGGGAGCGAGTGATGGGAAGTGTGGTGTCTGTTTCGGAGCGATGGATAGGTGCGATGTCGTCGGAGCTAGTCTCTGTTTCTGGCTCTTCGAAGTATGCTAGCAGCCTCAATTCTGGTTTGGGATGTAAGAATCGACCTAATGTGCCTCGAGGCGGTTGGCCACTGATTCGGCTGGCTGAGTACATGTACGCTGCGAGAGGCCAAACCCAGTCGCCACGCAAGAGTGTAGGATACTCGACATGACGGGGCTTATACCACCAGAGAACGTACATGAGTATGGCGCAAACAACATGAGCCACGGTGTGTACTTCGAGCAATGTCGTCGGGAGGTCAAAAGCTCGTCGGCTGATGACCTGCACGACCATCCACCCAGCCTGGACGCACACCAGGAATTTGGCCAGCGAGTCGGTTTTGTTCTTGTCCTTGATGTCGTCCATGGAGAGATCAGGGAGATGGCCAACTTGCGCCAGCAACGCCACTCCCTTCGCCGTTAACGTGAGGCGTTTAGCATCCCCAAACAGACTCGCATATTCCGAATCAGTGTCTTCCAGATCAATCGCAAAGCCACCCATAGTAGCATAAAACCCATGAGTCATGGTCCATGGATATCTCCCCGCGCTTCGACTGGGAATCTCGGATTCGGAAACTGACATCCCCTTCTCCATCCCTGTTGAAGTCCTCGATACACCGCCACCATTTGCAGTAGGCTTTCGTGATATCCCTTCAATTTCTTGATTCCCCATTGTTCTCTTCACTTCATCACTTAACTCCCTTGCAGACGCCCATTGTCTCCACGCCGTGTAGAGAACTAGCTCAGGTCCGAAGAGGCCGATAATGCACCATTTAACCTCTCTCCATAGTGACCCGAGGAATCGCTCTCGTTTAGGTGGCACGTTTAGATGGACAGCTGAGTATACGCAGAGACCAAGTGTTGCGAGACAGCTTATAATTAGAGAAGTCGTGTCGCGTGAATTGTCTTCTTTAACGAAGCCAACTGTTTCGACGTGTTCCACGGTGGCAGATGTGAATTTAACAAGGAGTGGAAACAGAGCGTAAAGGAGTAGCAAGCGTGAATCCATTTGTGAACGAAGAAACGAACGAAAGAAAAAGAGTTTTAGATTAAAGAAACATCAGAAGGACGCAATAAGACAATATAAGAAGAGCGAAGACACCGCTGCAGGATTCTCCTGTGGCGATTTAATGTAGCTAGAAATGGTAAAGGTCAGAAGGATTCGATAACTTTTGCGCTTTTCGATTGACGTCGAGGCCTCTCAGGTACAATATGCAAAAGCAGTTGCATGAGTAACAACTTAAGTACTACTCAAACCCAATCATATCTGGACCCTATGTCGAGAGCTAAATCCTTCGGCAAGGGTTTCCGAACCCGAAACGTATCGTGCTTGACTATGCCTGGGAAGCAACATGGGGGCGAAATCCCACGAGATCTGTGGGTGGCAGCACCCCAGTCGTGGAAGCCCAATTTCCAAAAGCAGAGTCTCTAAAAGACATTGGAAGAGGTGGCGTAAAGGCATTGCACGTGGATTGAGGTTGAATGAACAGCCTAGTCGCGTATAGGTAGGAAGTTCCTCGGTCGACTGGACAAGGTCCGTGTTGCGACTTTCCTGTTTTCGAATTAGTTACATTCACACCGAACTCCGACTGTTCAAATATCCACCCTCTCGTATAAATGGTCTGTCAGTCCAGTTTACCGCAAACCTCATAACACGTCAAAGACTACCTGAGAATTTAAAATGGGTGAAATTCGCTCGCGAAGGCCTGGCTTCGCGTCCAAATTAGAAAAGCCAGTGAGTAACCCCATCCCATAAATCGAACATAACATTAACATTGGAAGGATTCCCCCCCTCTTCTAAAACAGGTGGACAGGCAGCTACTGAGATGGGATGAAATACGTAAGTAATCGAGAATTCATGCCATGATCTTAATTTGATTATTGATCAACAACTCTTCCAGCGGCCTGGTACCAGTACGTGCCGTGAACCTAGATCGAATTTCTAGATGATTTAAGCGCTACAGAGATAACGAGTATATTCAATCCGGATACAGGTGTGTGAAATAGATCCTCAAAGCGAGTACGTAATGCTTACACTATTCACCTTATGTAGAGCGATCTCAAGCTCATACAAGCGATCAATTGGCAGCATGCTCCAAATCCACAACGAAACAGGTAACGCCCCTTCTCTACCTCTCAGCCTATTAGTACACTGTGCTTACCTCTACCAGTGAATATCTTCTCCCACCTAATCGGCTCTGTCCTCTTCTTCACGCTTCCAGTACCCGTATACTACATCCTCCAACCCCGATACAGCACTGCCTCAACCGCCGACCTCATTGTATTTTCCACATTCTTCTTCGGAGTGGCAATATGTTTTCTCCTATCTGCTACGTAAGACAGCTAGACCCCTATTTGACTTCCATCAAGCAAAGCAAACTGACGCAGTTTACCAGCTTCCACATCTTCAACAACCACAGCGAACGAATCCACATCGTCGGAAACCAGCTCGACTACGTACGGTCCCTCTCACCCCAATCCAACCCATTTACTAGCCCCTCTAACCCTTCCTAGCTCGGCATCGTAATCCTAATGTGGGGCTCCACAATCCCATGCATCTACTATGGATTTTTCTGCAACCCCTCCCACCAACTAATATACTACACGCTTGTCTCCGCCCTCGCCCTCCTATGCACCTACGCCACTCTCAGCCCAGTATTCCGCAAACCGAAATACCGGCCTTGGCGCACGCTCATGTACAGCGGTCTGGGCCTCAGCTTCATCATTCCGATTGTGCATGGCTTAGTAGAATATGGGTGGGAAGTGCAAGTTTGGCGGATGAGTTTGGATTGGATGGGGTTAATGACGGGGTTGAATTTGGGAGGCGGGATGGTGTATGCGATGAGGGTAAAATCCTTTTCCTTCCGATACTGTTTTATATTTACGTAAGGTATAAGCTGACAAAAGGGGAATAGATACCAGAGAAGTGGTACCCGAAGCGTTTTGATATATGGGGCGCAAGTCACCAGATTATGCATTGTTTGGTGGTTTGTGCGGGGGTTGCGCATTTGCTGGGGTTACTGAGGGCTTTTGATCATTTGCATGGGCAGGAGGGTGTTTGTGGGACGGGAGACTAGCCTCAGAGTCTTCAAGGTCACAGCATTACTTGAGTTAAGGGATAGACATAGTCAAGTTCAATTCAGTTCAGTTCAATTCAATGAACATTCGACAAATGAAATGTCCAGCATCTGCTGACTGATACAGGTAGACCGCGAGGTAGCATACATGCAACAGGGACAAGTAAGAAAAAGGTAGATAAATTGAAAGGAAACAAAGAAAGAACCTCCAGGTGTAAACCTCTAGATCTACTCAACACGGAGTGGATGACCTTAGCCATTGAAGGAAAGATCTACCAAGGAATACGATGGACCGCCCTCGCCCATATCTTTCTCAGATCAGGGATGAGAAAGAGACTCTCCGATTGTTGGAGAGTAAAAACAAAGTATCGTGTGCACAACACAAGTTGTGTCAATTCAAATTGCAAACACTGCAAGGCTTCCAAAACTTGCGGCAGTGTCCTCACAAAAGCGAGTTGATGCTCGTTTATGTGACATCAAGCCCTTATATTCGAAGAGTATGGGTGCTCGGCTGGGCCTGGGTGAATGCGAACGAGTTATAGCTCCTGCCAGTCGTTCAGCTTGGGAGTGAAGGGGGTCGGGCGATGGAGGTTACGGTCGTGTCGCCTTGAGGTCCAGGTGCGCAACTCTAGGTCGATAACAGCAGAACTCGAAGCATATTCACTTTTTCTGCTCATTTGTCGGCTCTTTAGGTGGCGTCCAACCGGGTTAATACGCTGACATCAGTCTCGCCAACTGCGCCTTTACATCTTCACCCTCAACGAACAATTTACCATACTTGTCCACAACTCCCTCACAGAACTTTTCCCAATCCTTCTCAAAGATCTTGTACGCTTCCTTCTTCTGCTCCTCAGAAAGACAGCTATACTCCAGGCTCCACCTCGCAAGCTGTTTCCAGCTATGGATCGAAATCGCCGGCGCTCCAACCATGATCTGGTAGAATTCGTGAGACATCGAATTACTTCCCGACAAGCCCCTAAGTCAGCATTTTAACAAGTCGCGCGCTCAAGGGGAGGGAAAGAGAAGAGGAAATAGTCACCTGAACAGAGAAGGGTTGTCACTATTAATCGTGCACGGGATGCCGGCGGCTAGAAGCTCGGGGTACGGATGCTCTTTGATGTTTCGGCATAGATGAAGAAGTTCGTTGGAGATCGGGCAAAGCTCGATGCAGATTCCGGGCTCGGAGTTAGATTTTCGTTTGAACTTGTCAATAAGCTGGGGATGTTTTAATAGCGAGAAGCCGTGCCCTATGCGCTTGGACTTAAGGAGTACGGCGTCGTACAAATTAGACTTGCCTGGGTCCTTTGATCCTCCGGTGTCTAGTAAGGTCTCGCCGGCGTGGAAAAGGAAGGGGATATCGAGATCTTTCGCTTTACAGGTTTCTTCGAGGGCGACTAGCTCTTCGTAATAGTGTCCAATGTGATTCGGTCGGTCTTCTGCCCCTACCAGGTCAAATCCTAGGGAATATTAGGCGCGGCAGTGGAGGATAGCTTAACCAGGAAGACTTACCACATATGAGGTCTTCAAATTTCTCCTTTAACTTGATGCAGTCCTCTATCTCGGTTTGCATCCTTTCTTTACCTATTGATCGTGGAGTGCAATAGATGATCTTGAGGCCGAAGGGGAAACGATCCAGCTTTCCTTCGCTTTTGAGCTGAGCCTTTTTCTCCTTGAGGCATTCTACAATCAACTCCATTTGTGCCTCTAGTTTTAGTGCTTCTTTCCCGTCATCCTTTGGGAGGTCTTTATCCATTAACATAGGGCGGAGCTCCGCATACATGACATGCTCTTCGATCATGCGGTCGATCGCAGTACTGATATACCATCTATAGACCTTTTCATAACCGATGAGGCCTTTGAAGTTACGGGTCGCTTGGTTGAAACGCGCCCAGACCCTGTGAGGACAGTCAGTACTGTTCGATTGCAAGAAATGTCAAAAAGCGCACTTACCCATTCACGGTCTGCTTCATACCATATGCCTCTTCCTCGCTGATCACCATTTTCCCCCTAATCCAATTCTCAGCCTCATCCAGAGAAACTTCACCCTGCTCCGAGCTGTTTGGAAGAGGCCCGTTTTTGTCGAGGCTATTAGCCTGTTCCTGCCTGT
The DNA here is from genome assembly GCF_010093535.1 of Lindgomyces ingoldianus. Taxonomy (NCBI): domain Eukaryota; kingdom Fungi; phylum Ascomycota; class Dothideomycetes; order Pleosporales; family Lindgomycetaceae; genus Lindgomyces; species Lindgomyces ingoldianus. The sequence goes on from NW_022985196.1 coordinate 175,619, forward strand.
ATTGATTAGAGAATTCCTGTTTCACGAATTCCTCGCGGAATTCGGACCACCGCATCCATTTTAACATTGGCTTTTTTTCCACTGGGTCTTCGACGATGTCCTTATAATTTGGTGAGAAGATATTATAGGATGGGGTATCCTCACGACATATTTTGAAGACCATCTCGGTTTTGTCAAGGTCGTCCTGCGTAAGCAATGACTGAAGGCTACGGATGAACATGTTTGGCATCGACCTGGCCTCTTCCAGTAATCGCCCAGGATTGAGTTCGGCGTTGAAGTGGAGATGCAAGAGTGCCCCCTTTGGCACATCCTTCGCGATCTCGAATATCTTGCTGCTTCCTTCAATGCGGGATTTATTTGTGAGAAACTGTCCGCCCATGTCCAACGTTTTTGGTCCTGGAATAGCCTCTGATGGAATATTTCCAAAGAGCACATCTCGCTCAAACTCTCTCAGCTTCCAGATGATCTGGCCAGCTTTGATCTCAGCCTCAGATGCCGATTGTCTGGCTGGCAGATCCCAGGAGGTGGCCTCTTCGTCTTGCAAAAGTTGCTGACGGTTTTCCGCATACCTTGCATGAGCCTCTTTATTCTTCAAGATTGCTTGAAAGAGCTCGACGGATGTCTTCCGAGCGGTTTTCATCTTTAATGATGATCGCGTCACTGGCATCGGACTCCTTGAAGTCCGTTTTCTCTTCTTGTCCTTATAGTCAGTAAGGGACATCACCAGCCTGTTTGGGTCTTCCTCAGGACTGTGTCTGCCACGTACAGATCTGTGTGGAAGTCAGTGAGGGGCCGGAAATATGCCGCAGCGGGGTGGGTGCTCCTGGCACCAAATCAAAAGGAAATGGAGTAAACAAACAATGATGGTATTAAAAGTCCACACTTCGCCAACCACCCTTGCTCGACCTTGTTTGATCCACTCGAATTGTCAGGCTCAGAGTCAATTGGCATACCTATGAAGCTGGTTCGATGGATTTTGTCACCAGCTTCTCAAGCCAGGGGCAGATAGTAGAGGGAGGTATGGACGAATATGGTAATTGGAAATGATAGAGCGAGGAAGTGTCACAATATGATATTCCTTTTCGCAGCCTGTCCCGGAAGGCTGTGGTATCTTGGAAGCGGCTAACAACCGAGGAGGCTGTGTTTCCAGGGTTGGATCCTGACGGTTAAGGAGGCCCCAATTCGGTCAGACAAGGAATTATACGGTGGTTTCTGTATTGAAGCGACTTGACGCTAACCAGGAGAGAAAAAGTGTGAAGAGGGTTTGATTGTTGCCGGCCTTGTTTTGGGCCTAGGGAAGAGTCACGAGGAGTCAGTACTGCCATCTTAGAATGAGTTGGCCATCAAGAGGTCATGCTGCGCCCCTCTGACCGATTGAATAAAAAGGCTGACTGGCTGGTCGGTCTGGTGCCTAGTAGCAATGACTACGGGAGATTGGAATGGGCTGTTGGAAAGGACCGTGAGGGACATGACTGTAGGGCGAACAGATGGTTTGCACTTGCCATTAATGACACGGAATATCTCCATCCCTTGATTACTGAAAAGGAAATACACGAGAAAGATTGCGGGTGGATCGCGTGCCTGAGGCCACAACCTTTAATAAAGCTTCCACATACATCAGTGCACGCTCTTTGCGGGCAGTCAGTCCGTTGAACAAAAGCCCTAACCGACGCGACAACGGAAAGGTGGCTTTTCGAAGGATTTTATTGACGATGGTGCGGATATGAGGTCGTTGTGCATGCAGCCTGGCGCATGAAGTTGGGAGTATCGGACCGCGATTCGGAGGACCAAGCAATGACGAAATAAAGCGGTGACAGGACAAGCTCTCGGTTGATGGGGCAAGCGGGCGCAGTCGTCTCGGAGCTACCTGCGACAAAGCTGGTGCAAAGAATGAGGTTTCGAAGTCAACCCAGGCGGACTTTGACTTTTGAGGCTATGCTACGCTTCGATGCGCCAGGGGGCTGTTGCCTTCCCGACTTCTCCGGCCTGAGGCATCAACTCTCTACTGTTCGCAGTGAGGCTGAGCATGAGCAAAACGTCCAGTCAAGCCTCGAGCTCTGACCCATGAACGTGCGCAAGGACTTTTCTCTTCATCCTATAGTGTCCCTATTTGCCCACCGCCTCCCGTATTTCGTCCTCAATCGTCAAATGTGTGCCTGAGGCTCTCTTATCATCTTATCATCTTATATACCCTCGTAGCTGCGCCGACGACTACCTTAGCGCTCCGCTGAACCCATGTCTTCACATCGTACTGCTGAGCTCTAGCTTTGGGTTTTCCCCTGCGTATTGTTTCCAAATCACCCGTCGACCACATCATGTTGCATTGGATAGGCCAGCCGGGTCAAGCGAAGCTCGAGGAGCTGCAGCTTGACATTGTTGGATTTTTAGCTATACTGGGAGAGGGTTCGGTTCTCGCTAATGCGCAAGTGTCCACACTATCGAAATGGATCTTCCTGCCACGATTGATTCCAGCTCCACAAGCTCTGATGCGGCCGACCAGGCCAGTCAAGCTTGAACCCGCCCCTGGTCAGGTGACTGGCGTATTCTCGGGCAACCACACAGGTTCAATTAACCACATTGGAAACATCGTCTGGTGAGTCTCTTGCCCAGGCGGTTTCTGCGCGCCTTCCTCGGCTGCCATTGAAGGAGGAACTTCTCGCGAATGAAGGAGGAACTACCCTTCTATGTCTAGGCTGACATAGAACCACAGCGATGCCAGTTTCCTCCCCGAGCACTCTGTCCGCGTCGTCTCCATCGAACGCACTGGCCTTAACGACCTGAAGTCCAAGACCATCGCACCGCTCACATTCGTTCTCTTCCTCGGGTTCTTGCTCTCTGGCCTCCTACTCGCCCTCTCCATATACAAGAAAGATGGCATGTCAATTGTCGCCACAGCTCTTCTTTCCCTCCTCTCCTCACTTATTGGCTGGGGCAATAAATGGACACTAGTGCTCCCTAAGCGCATGGACAGCTCAGGCAAAGTGCCACGGGGTGATGTCGTGATCCGATACCCCAAAGGCAGCTTCCTTGTGGTCCGGTGTACGGAGGATGTGGCAAGGCAGCTCTATTTCGCGCCAGAGACGATAAAGTATCTGTTACAGCATGGCCCCGCGTACAGGATCCTGAGTCTGGTGGGCACAATGATGCTCATGGGGGGCGTCATTTGCCTCGCCAACTCGCAGATTGAACTCCAGGTTGCTTGGGCAGCGTCATATATGCTTCTCGGCTCCTCATACTGGATCGTTGCTGCGCTACCAGCAAAGCTGCATTGGGATTCATCCTGCTACACCGTGCAGAACGAGTACCTTTCTGATTCCTGCACCACCCTCAAGGGCATGCCGAGCGCGAATAACACATACACAAAAGCGCTCTGGAGGACCATCGTCGTAACAAAGAATGTGGACTGGGTTGTAAAGAACGGCGCGGCACCGGATACACCCGCCTGGCGACGCTGGCTAAGTGCCGCACACGAGATGGCCAAAGGGGTGGGACTGGCTGAGAAAGAGCTGGTAGAAGGTGTGCAAACATGGCAAGTCCCAGAATGGGATCCACAAAAGTTTCTGATGGACATGTTGAATGAGCAGGCGCAAGAGGATGAAAAGAGCGTTGCTGAGGGGATTGAGGAGGTCTGAGCTGGATTTTCTTTGGCATTTTTAGTATGAGCGCGCAATCGTTATGGCATACCTCGGCACCTTGAATGGACACGACTTTACGATCTACGACTATCACAACATTGATCTTGTTCTACGCTTTCTTGGTAGCGGCTTGGTATACAACAAAATCACATATCACAGCCTCTGGTCACAGGCATAGGAATTTTGGGCAGACTGCAATTTGGATTGGCATCTTGTAATATTTATTCTTGGATGAATCTGCATTTTGACTTGGATATGTCACCACACTGAATCATTACCTGAATCATGGTGACGAATATCGCCAATGAGCTGTTACATCCTGCCCTCATGGGCAGCGCTCTCGCGAGGATGGTGGCAGCCCCACGCAACCCTAAGACTCAGTTCGCTGCATGGCAGACGAGTCGTTCAGCCCTCGCAGCTAGCAAAGCCTGCGCTGTCGTGACACTCGTTCGACAGTGCATCGGCCGTCCATAAGCAGCCAAAGCCACGTGAAGATCCACCGATCATATCTTCGATATCTTCATTCTTCCCTTGCGCCTTCCTCAAGGAGCAATCCTCCACCTTTGTTCCACTTCCACCTTTCTCTTCACCACACTCCTCAACCACTCATCCAAATTAACCTGACTTCCATCAACCTCCACACCTTCGTTCAACCCTACCCCCCCCTTGTCTTTACAACACACCTCCTCAGCCATCTCACACGCCTCGTCCCACTCCTCATAAGTGAACACGCCGTGACTCTCATTCAACAGCAATTTCCTATTTCCAGAGAACGCGAAGACATGAGTCGACCGTATTGGTCTTGCACGCAGCAGATCATCGGCCGTAGGGGCCAGCAGCGGTGCTATAGGCTTGGAAGATTTCGACGCTGGAATAGCGACGAGCACGGAAGTCAGGGTTGTAGACAGGGGAATGGATGCGCTTAGGAGGGTGAGGAGTGCGGTTTGAAGGAGGTGGGGAAGGAGCGCTAGACTCTGCGCTTTGTCAATACCCAAAATATACCTAAGACTTGTCCAAAGTAGCAAAGGGTAGGAGGGTGGGGGCGTGGGCTCACAGTGTTCACATCAGTTACGGTCCCCCCTTCAGGCAGACTCCGAACTTGCAGTGTGATTTGGACGAGGGTTCGCGGTATGCTCCGCGTCAGGATGATGCTACGGAGGGTGTTGTGGAGAAGGGTTTCTAAGTGGCGTTCTTTGGGACCTAGGTAGGTTTTCTGTTAGCTCTAGAACGACGATTCGCGGGGAAGATGAATTGAACTAAGCACCTACTTCCAATACCAGCGGCAGGTCTCACGTGAATCTCCAGGGTAGCTTCCTCGGGCATCTCATCTCTGCGTTGGACCTCAATGGGGCCATTCACAGCGCCGATGACGGAGTAGCCGTTGTGTGTGTAAGTCGCGGAGCCGTCTGCGCGATGGAGATGCGAGAGGTGGGCTTCTGGGGCCATTTTTGCGTTAGAAAACCAGGATCGGAAGATGTTGCGATTGCTGGTGGTGGAGGGGAAATGCAGGTCCAGCCTTGTCCAAAAAGTTCGCGGGGCTGGCCGCTGAAAGCTCTGTGCACCACGCGCCCGCAGCTCGAACCGAGGCCGGCAACTGGCCAGCTCAAGCGTCAACATCCGCTCTCACTCTCACTCCCTCGCTCTCTCCCTCATATACCTTGTATCTGGTGTTTAGGATAGAGTCTCAAAACATGGCGGGCTCATCGCGTGCACAATCGCCCACCAAGCGTCTCCTCACCGAACTCCAAACCTACCACTCCGACCCCAACGAAGCACTCGTAGAACTAGGACCCGTAGACGACGATGAATTGATGCATTGGCGGGCGGTTATGAAAGGCGTACCTGGTACGGCATATGAAGGTTTGTTCCACCTCTCGCACTGCTTCCAAACCACCCCTACAGAGGTATACAGGCACGGATAGCGGTGATATGAGCTATGCTAACCGCCCCCCTCCCTCTAGACGGCCTCTGGGCGCTCAGCATCTCAATCCCCCCAACCTACCCGCTCACACCCCCCGCCATAAAATTCATAACCCCTATCTGTCACCCGAACGTGGACTTCAAAACTGGTGAAATCTGTCTTGATCTGCTGAAATCCTCGTGGTCGCCAGCGTACACCATCACGACGACGTTGACGAGCATACACCAGTTGTTAACCAGTGCGGAGCCGGATAGCCCGTTGAATGTGGACATTGCGCAGCTTTTGCGACAGGGCGATTATGTGGGTGCGGAGGCGTTGATTAGGTTCTATAGCGAGACGGAACGGTGGGTTGGCGAGAGGAGAAGGTAGGGTAGGGACTTAGGGAATTGGTGCTGGGGGTGGGCGGAGCCGTGGTGAGGGGAATGTGTGGAAATCGGGAGAAGGGAGAGGGATGAGGGGCTTTGGATAAGGATTTTGGGTTTTGTGGCGAGGAGAACTTGGAGTAGGAGCGGATATATCATACGACTAGGAATTTGGACGGATGTCCTACCAGCATGGGGGTTAATCGCTAGATATCAAACGGCTCTCGTAAGTAGAGGATGGATTCAATGATTCGCGATTTGATTGCACACTCCGTTATAATACCATATCTACACTGGCCGCTCACCTCCTATCCCGTTACGCCTACCACTTCTATATCTATCCACGGTGGGTAGCTGGGTAGCCGTCTACAAGACGTCGGTCAAATGGCTATATTTCTGCTGGTACGGAAGTATTCGAAAGAAACTAGACTGCTTTGGGATTTACCCTCGCATTGCTGGTTGCATGAGGAAGTGTGTCAGCTACGCTGGCTGGATGATTCGACTATTAGATAACAAGAGAGCGGAGTTCATGTAGATGTCTTAGAAATCAGACATACAAGACCTTACTACCGGGAGATCGGCAAGAGTGTCCGGGACGGAATCTTCCAAATATTATTCTATGGGATCCAGGGCAGACAGACTGACCAGACAGGATGCTCGAAGAGCTGACGGAAATCCCCATTTGCCGTCTGCGCCTCACAATTTGCACGCTCGTCCAAATCAACCTGGGTCAAGATATCCCTTCAATTTCTACTATCCATACAGGACTAATACATATTTTAATTCGTCTCGGTAAACAGTTTGTTTTTTTGGGAATTAGAAAGATGCTCGCTCCACAGCATCGCCACCAATGCTGCGTCACAAACGAATAGATTTCTAATTGACCGACTCTTGGATCTCCGCAGACATCAGCTCTGCGGGATGACGGCAAAAGTTTAGACAGGGGACCATACCATATTAGTTTGGGTTGAGGACACAATGTTAAGCACGCAACGATCTCAATCTCGGCATTTTATGTCCAAAAGTAGGGCCTTAAAAGCACAGAGGCCGACTCGTTAGGCAGATATTCGTCACGAGAAAATTGAATGCACATACTTGATTAATCGTAACGAAACCCAAGCACTAAACTTATCCACTTTCTCTACGTACGTATCGCATACCTATCTACGTACGTGGTCTTTAAGTACAATGCTTTCTAGCCAGCCAGAATCTCCAGCCAAACATTTATTCCAACCGCCCACGACGTCGTACTGCAGGGTGAAGAAACTAGAGGTTAACTCCGAGAATGTATCTTCTACATGCGAGTCTAGGTCCGGAGTGGTTGTGGATGGAGGGTGGGGCAGTAAGTTTTCCAGTTGAAGTAGTTGATAAACACAGTCAGATGGCGGATACTCCGCACTCAGTCCCGAAGCCTCGGCAGGCAGTTCGGACGCGCTGCCTATCTGTTGGTGATATGTGATCGATGAGATGAGATGAGCTGAGGGAGAATGCCAGACTCCTAGCAGCCGAATACAAATATCGACATTTGAGAAACGGTACGAAGCCCTCGTACGCTCATAGCGGGCATGAGGGAGGGAGTGTAGCTGAACACCCACAGGTACCACGGGAGGCGCAGCTCGTCAGTGAGGAGAAACAGGAAGCCTTCCTGGACGTTGAATGCGTAATTTCCAACCTGAAGCGATAGGTGTACCTCCAAGTTCGACTGCGTGGCGAAATACTCCAAGCTCAACGTCACCTACCGCTCGGGATTGACGCAGACAGACCGGTGAGATAAAGAGTGCTAGCACCAGCACAAGGCGGTCTGCCAACGATCATCAGATCTTTAGGGGAAACGGTAAGCGGGAGAGGAGAGTGGTGGAGCGAAGACGTTGGAATTGAGGTTGTTAAGCGACGTCTACAGTCACTTGATTGGGTGGGGGGTGCGGAAGGAATGTGGCTGTGCATGCAGCTTGCGCCACGGGTAGAGAAAGATGGGCCCGGATAGGGGTGTACAAATTCGGGAACTTGAGGGTGTAGCGATATGCTGGCGCCTAGATGGCTACTATGGCGTGACGGAGGACCGGTGAAAGTCTCGCATGCCAGTACACGTTACATAACATCAGGGAGACTTAATATGTTTCTTGCTGGTGCAGCTGGGCACGCAGTGAAAGAGGCGCTGTCCTCGACTCCCTGCTTGATGGCCAATGCAAGCTCCAAGTACTAACATGCCAGAAATCTAAAATTGAAGTAATGTCCCCTGAGTAACAGCAAAGATCTACTAAACCCTCTCCTTATATCCTCTTTCTCTTTTGAAACTGAATGCTTCTCAAGATTAGTTTCCGAGTGTGTTTTGCCTTCGAAGAAGAAAAGACCTACTCATCTTACAACGCCCTGCTATTAGGGGTAGAGAGACAACTCAGTTGCCGCGTGGCAACGGCATCCCCGTCCGCTGTTTTGAAGAAAATGGCCCAAAGAGGAAGCGACTCGGGCATACTTTAAAGATGAAGAACGCTTACCTCTCAGCACAATTTACAAGTCAACCACTCACGGCGTACCCATGCGTCATTTTGCTTTGAGGTTGTACCGAAGCAGGTTATGAGGGTTTGATATCTGTCACGCGCGTTCCATCGCACGCCGTCATGCTAGGTAATGTGTAATAGGCTTCTGCATCTGGAAATCGCTGTCGAGAGGACAGTGCGAATATTTGTTGCCGTCTTGGAGGGGCTTGATATTGCAAAGTTGGTGTCCTTTGGGAAACTCCGCACAATAGCGTCCTCGGCTCGGCGCTTGTGAGAGCACAAGAAGGCCTCCATCACCGAACAGCTGGCTCCGATCACCGGGGGCGTCCTGTGGGAGCCACCATTGTGAAGCTTGGTATGCGGCTCTTTCTCTTCTTGTCGCGAGATGTCTCAATTGATGAATCCAGACTCGGAACATCGAGACCCTTTGGCCAGCCCAGGTACTTTATGGCTGGCGCTAGTGGCTGGCGATCCAGACACTTCAGATCTGGCTTTCCTGGAGGATTGGAGATCTGGTGGAGCTATAATTTTAGAAGCCATGATGAATATATCCTTAACGCAGTGAATGTCAAGAACGGTAAAGTCGCATTGAGAAGGAAGATAAAAGCCGAAGGCCGGCAGCTCTCCTCCAAGCATGACAGGAGGAGATCGAGCTCAGTGACTTTACTTTTCATTGCCAAAGGCTTCATGGCTTCCCTCCAGACGCGCGTGGAGGAGCTTGAAGTTCGGTTGGCGGCCGCAGTGCAGCTGAAGGCGTCGGTGGCCAGCATCACGCGTCGCGACAAAACAGGCTCGCGATGAAGCTTGATCTCAGGGTGCTTTGGTGGCGGTCGAGGGTGTGATGGTGTGGGAAAGTGGGTGTAAGGTCCAGCTCGCCCGTTGTTCGAGGATTCCTTCGGATCTCGGCGTGCGCTGCACTGTGGGAGAAAGGCCGCGCCAACCCGACGCCTCCTGTTCCCACTTCAGCTGAAGATTCCGCACCCAACTTCATGCCAAGGCCCGCACCTCTGCTGAAGTCGCTCGCATCCAATGCTAACCATGCTGCTTCCGGGCTACCCTAGCAGCCTTGTCCTGTAAATCATCGAGAGGCGTGCCTGTCACAGCTGAAAATCACGAACTTTGGCTGTCGATCATGGAAACGCTTCACTTGCCTCCGCGCATCTCGTGCATCATCCTCCTTTGAGGAGAGCTGGCTGTCCTTTGTTTCATCGTACCATGGACCGCATTCTGGTTATTCTTGGTCGTGCCACCGCGCGGAAGCCCTGCTGCTGGTGCGGCGTGGTGCTTTTCCCGTGCTGCTATTATGAGGGGCGCTCCCTTCACGATGCAGACGCGACCTGAAGCTCGCCGCCCGTCATATTTAACCCATGTGCTAATCCTACAGGACGCTTTGCAAGTTATTTGCTGACATTCACCGGAGCATACATGCCCTAGTGCTTATGCCAACGGTTCTCCCGCTTCCATGTGAGTTCTTTGAAAGCTGCGCGTGGTCCCCTCCCACTGACTGGCTGATAGAGCCAGACACCTGCATCCCACGACACCCTCCCATATGCAGAGGAGATCATCTTAAAGCTCAGTTGCCCTTGACCCTTTTGCAACTTCTTCATGCCTCCTCCGTCCGTACCCACGGGCCCGTCCCGTATATCAGGCTTTCCGATATCGAATGGATATGCCCAGCTACCAGAGATCTTTCTGTTCGTCCTTGTTGTTGCAAGCTGTATAAGATGTGGAGTGCTATATTGCACCAGAAGAAAGAGACGGGTAAGAAAGCAATGCCAGCAAGCTCAAGAGAAGAACCGGACATCATACCCTATCCCTCCAGAGAAAGATTCAAGACGGTTTCAAATTTCTTCGGAGAGCTTCACAACGCCACCTTCTTTCAAGCCCATATATCCCTGGAAAACTCCACCACAGCCTCTCCCAGGACCATATGATCCACGATTATATCCTCTCCCAACAATACGTCGACACTCAGACCCAGATCCCTCGCCGGAGTCCCTGGATCAAACCACAATATCCTATTCTCGTCGCGTCTCAACAAACAGCATGCCAGCCCGCCAATACACCCTCCAAGGCACAATCACCACCGCCAACAATGGTACCTCCGGCTGGCGGCGCAATCAATGGGTAGTCTCGGGAGGATGATTCGAGCGATTCCTTATCATCTGACCCAAGCCAGCCAGCTCACCACGCCAATCCTGCAAACCGGCTCCAAAAGTCTGACAACATTCTACCGGATTGGGTATTTCGAAATACGCCCTCCAAGATCATGTGAAGTTGCGCTTCGGGATGCGTTGCGCGTCTAGACCGCTCCGCACTAAGCGCAAGTCTCATCTCGTCTCATGGGAATTTTACGCCCTCGGTTCATTCCAAGGTTCTGGCTTGGCCGCCTGGTCGGTGGCTGTCTGCTTACCAGCTGAGTGGGGTGGTTTGGAGCCGGGCAAGCAAAATATCCTGCACCTAATCCTGCCCGTCGGCAAGGCATGTTGACAGCAAGCAATGTATATGTGGAGTGTGTGTCGCGTGCGCTTAAAGAAGGATATTGCATTTCCTCTCATCTCGATCTCGGGTAATTTGACTAACGTTGGCTGGCTTTTTGGGCGTCATGGCTGGACAAGGGAAGGAATTGCGGGATGGGTGCTTGCCACAACGGCATCTTATCCCGATTCGCACATCTTAACAGGCGCGGTATCGCTAGGGTTCGCTCGTACGGCTGGCTGAATGAACTTTGCAACATTTTGTTCCACGTCTTTTAATATCTTGATATCTTTGTGAGGCAGGGATTGGGTTTATAATAGCTTTAAATTTTTTTACTATGTCAAGCGTTCCGTCTGCATGGCTAGCGGAGAATCAGTCACCTGCAACATGTCAATTTCAAATCCCCAACATCATACCATCAAAGTATGTTGAGACTTTTTCAAATGCCAAGCGTTGCATCCACCAATGACAAAGGCTTTTCTGCAATAGAGTACATTTTCCAGCCATCCAACACTCAGAAACGACTCGCCACACCAGACCGCCTAATCTCCGTAACAACTACTTTCTCTCCATTTCTCCCCTCTCCCAAAACAAACTTAGAAGTGCATCTAGATCCGATCACATGACTTCCACATTCACACGAACTAGGATCACCCCAGGCTGTCAAAACTCTCTGTCACGATATGTCACGATGTGTCACAGATTGTCGAATACGACCACGCTCCCATTCTGTCACTCCAACCCAATAGACACACCCAAAGCCCCCAAGACTCATTGCCCTGATTTTATGGCTTCGTTCCGTCCCGCAGAATCCTCCTCGGAATACCTTTCTCTGTCTTCGCTTGCAGGAGGCTTGCAGCTGGCGGATTGACTGTGGATGCGAAGTGGGGCGCTCATTGGGCGGCGTTCACCGCTTCACGGAGTGCCCGAGCCACTGAGGAATGGGATTGGAGATTTTGGTTGCGGCTGGATGTGTTGGAAAAAAGGTGAGATGAAGAGTGAGTGGGAGAGTTGATGCTATCATGTTCCATGCAGGCGACATGAGCAAGGGACTGAAGAGTCACGTGGAATTGAATTCATTGCCAAGCCTATAATGGCTGCGGATCGGATTGCTTTTGCTTCTAATCAAGACCCGGTGTCTTTCCTCAAAATCTTCCTACGCAGTTTTGAGGCACATATAGTTCGAATAGTCGGTTGTATCCTGTCTCCTTTCCTGTAACCGACAGTGATCTATCTAGTAACGCCTCCGTCAATTGACAGCAGCCCAAACATCCCTCATATCGAATACTGGATCCAGATCGCCTGAGAACTCTTCACAAACTTCTAGCGTTATCGTTCCCTCAGAATAAAATGTTATTTGACTTAGTATTGCAAATGTTTACCCAATTATCGCAAGTTCCAATACGGATAGTAGTTTACTGAAGTTTCACTGTCAAAAAGAGGATTAGATCTTACTGATATGTTTGGGGATAGAACTGCTTATTTAATAAAGCGGGATATAGGAGCTCGTTGGCATTTCAAGGCTCGGGGCTAGCTATTCCTATTTTAGTCTAGCACCTAACCCTAATTCTTGTCAAGGTATTCGGCAAAGGGACAATGTCAGTGTATTACAGCGAAGTAAACAAGATCTCAAAGAGAATCTAGAAAGGTCTTCTACCACGTAAACCATGTTCTGATATCCCCATATCAATCCTGATCCCCTATATGCCACGCTATTAGCTTTCCCTTACCCCTCGTTTCCCTCCTATCATACAAAGCACATATCCGAAGCAATGGTATCATCCCCTCTAACCCACCACGCCAGGAAATGCATGCACCTAGAACACTGTAGCGTTTGAAATCAGCCGAAGTAAAGGGCCAAGATACCACTCCATCATCGCCCTTGAAATCATATCATCTCATCATCCGGCTCACCCTCAGCATCGATATCCTCAGGCTCACCTTCCGCATCTATATCTACATCCTCATTCTCTACAACCTCCTCCTGCACGGATATATCTTGAGGCCTCGGTAAAGGAGCGAAGGAGACACGATGTCTTCCTCTCCTACGTGGTGTAGGTTCCCAGTCCATGGTGGCCGCATCACTGTCTCCGTCTGCAATCGTGTACAGGAGAGGCCCCGCGCCCGGTGTAGTCGTAGGAGCTCGTGTGGGACGGAGGCCGCGAACCTGGGGGCTCAGTTCTGCACCTTGGTTTAGACCCTTGATGTAACGATACTGGCTCCGTGAGTTCCAAAGTACCGCGTCGCTGAAGCCCCCATACCCCCCACCATCTCCTCCCTCACCCTCACTGGCCTCCTCCTCCCCATTACCTACTGCATTTATTGCTGCTACCGCCATGCCATTCTCTGAATTCACCATTTGGGAGAAACGAGTGTTGTACTTGGATCGCCACTGGAGCTCTCCTTCGGACTTCTTCTTCTTAATATGTTCGCCAAACCAATCATCCTTTTCACCAATTAACTGGTCGCCAAACGCAGCCCAGAAACCTGGGTTTGCTCGGTAAGTTGCCATGTCCACACCCCCTTTCTTAGCGCCGTGCTTGCTAGCTGCATTTACAGATACAAGCCAGGAGAGTACCATTTCAACTTCGAAAAGCTCAGCACCCTTACTGCACTGCCTATGGATGGTTTTGGCTGAGGAGCCTGGGAGAAAGACCAGGGCATGGAGGATCAGGTTGAGCACGCGGTTCCACCAGGGCCAAATAACCGTTCTCCCATCAATACTGCTCCATATCGGTAGCAATGCATTCGGATCATTCGGATCGGAAAGCGGCGGTCTCTCTATTTGCGCCCAAGATCCAGTCGAGGAAGGAAGTGGATTTTTCAAAGGCAAGAGGGGACTTCCATATTGGTAGATTGATGTCGGCACAACATCGATGTCCCAGAAGAGTTGCCAGCGATCGAAGCCCCTCGAATTGTACTCTGCAGTAACGAAACCCCACTTTGATATTCTTGGGCTAGGGCCGTCAATGTCGTTGTTGATTGGTGGTAATCGCGGCACCATTCTCACCCGTCCTTCATTTAGAAGGGAGTAGAGCATTATAGCGAAACCTTCGTCGGCACTTCGAGATACTTCCACAACTCGCTTCTCGATATCGATGTTCGAGAACGCAGCGTCCAGTTTCTTTTTGTGTTCCACCGCTTCCATGAAATGCACCAACTCAAGCGTACGTTTGTACTGGATCGCAAGTGTGGCAGTGAAGTTAAAGTTCCGACCTGGCATTAAGCGCTTCGACTTCCTCTGCTTGATCGCCTTGGAGTCCACCAATTCCTTAACAGCCTCCTTAATAACAGGCGCACCCAGAGGGTACAGCTTGTCGTGTGCAAACCTGCTATCGTAGATGGACTGGGGTGTTGCAATGTTGGAACGTATCCAGGAGCGCGCCCGTAAGAGAGCGTGTTCATGACAAGAGGTAGATGGGGTTTTTGGGTGCATAGGGACATAGTAATTTAGGTCCAATGTTCGCCGTTCACGGTGAACGAGCGGGAAGTCTTTCTTGTACCAATCTCGGCGATTGAATGGCTCATAGTTCGATTCATCGACGAAGTAGTCCCGGAGCACCCTATGATCTTTGGGAAGCAGAGCACTGGGATACTTGCAATTTCTCATTGCCCATTGGACTAGAGAGCCCCAATCGTAGCTTTTAAAGTCCTCAATGCTGTCAAGAATGCCGTTTTCGTACGCATTGAGGAAGGAAGACTGAAACGTGGCATTTAGAGCATTGACTTGAGAAGCCATGTTCCGCTGCATCCAATTCCAGATCTTCCTTAGCTTTTGCTGATTAAAGCTAGAGTCTGAGCTGTACACCTTCTCAACAATTGACCAGTCCATGCCTCCATCTTCACCAGACATGGACGATGCAATGACAAGTGTCAAGAACAATTTCTTAAACTTATCGGTGATGTCTGGTTCCACGAAAACGGCCCTGGTAATATGGTCCCTGTTCGGATTCCTCAGGCGGTATCCTCTAGGCCTCGGCCTTGGAGCTGGGGTTGGTTCTTCCGGATTACCTGTAAGACCGACCAATCGTTGTACAACCGTTGGTTCGTCATTGAGAGTGTGTTTCTGTTGATACCTAAGTGCCGGATCGCTCCCTTCATCATCGTCCGCTTGACTAGTAAGCACGCCATGCACTTTAGGTAATAGCTTCTGGCTGTGAGGGTTCTTCTTCTGCGGGCCTTCGTCATCGACAAGATCACTGTTGTCGTTCTCAAAAATACGGATTCTCTTTCTTGATCGACTCCTGTAGGAAACTCCAGGTCGCAAACTACGCTGTAAAGATTCCATTTTTGCAGTTTCATGCCGGCCAGGAAATTCGAGGTTAATAAATGAATCGGGTGCGTCCTCTCTCTCAGGTAAGCCTGCTCTGAGTAGAAAATCTCTGTACTGCTCTTCCCATGCGATGATGTTGCCGACGTCCTGGTAAAACTTCCGGTGTATGGCGTCTTCCAGCATAGCCTTCTCTTGTGGCCATACAGCAACCTCGTCAGCAGACTTTCCGAGACCCTGCGTGCGGATTTCCGAAAGGGATTTAAGTGGATTTTTGACCGGGTTGTTGCTTGGGTCCACCCAAAGATGGATGCGAGCGTTACGTTGGACAGCGAACTCCGTAGAAAACGTGCCAGTCGTGGAGTGAAAGCGAATGTTTGGATCTAAGAGTGTTGTGACAGTTTGCATCTCGTACTGCGGATCGAAAGCTGAAGCATCAATGTTCACGAATCCATCGTCATCTCTAGGTTGGTCTGCTTTAGTTGATGTGGTCCGCCTTCCAGAAACCGGCTTGAGGTCTGATTTGAGAGCTTCGTACCTCGGCCTGGGTCCAACATATTCGAAGTCTGAAGAAGTGGATTCGGTGTCGCGAGGTCCATCTTCTAGAGTATTTTCAACGAACTCGAAGTGTGAAGAGGCATGTGGTGCAGACAGCGAATCTTCTGAAGATGCAGACGGTGTTGGAGATAGTGCTCGACCTCCATCGCTTTCATTTGAATCGTCGATATTGAATTGGCGGACCATATGAAGATATGATTGGCCGTTGTTTGAACGCCCTGACTTAGTTAGAGGCCCGGCGTTCAGGGTTTCCAGCCTCATACGTGCAACTCGATCATGACGACATCCACGCGATCCTAAGAGGTATCTCTCAATCTCTTCGTTCATCCTCTTCCTTTCCTCAAGGTCCTTTCGTCTTCGACTTTCAGCCTTGCTCCTCCGGGCTCGCGCCGATGCCGTGATTCGTTGCTCTAGTTTTTCCTCTGCAAAAGAGTCTGGAATCTCAATCGTTGCGTCTATGTCCGCTAGAGGTACCACTCGAGAATTCGCGTCCTGTCCTCCAAGGAGATCATGGACTGCCTTGGGAATGAAGCGTTTTGGATAAACAGAAATCATATTACGTTGGAGCTCCTTGACCTCTGGACTTGAAGGCGTGAGGTGCGGAAGGGCGAGGATTGTTTTGTCAATTTCCTTTTCGCCATAAAAATTGGTCATCTGAAATTGAAACCTCTTGAGTTTTGAGCTCTGGGTGAGAAACTTGACCGTATTATTTAGAGTGCTACGGTCAGGCTTATTCCATCCTGGAGCAGCGCGCTTATCCCACAAGGTGTAAAAGGGATTGGCAATCTCTCCGTTGCCAGGGAATACACCCCCGCAACGTGCAAGAAGTTCCAAGAAGATCTGTCTTCGTAGATGGTGAACACTGCCCTGGCCAAGACGTACACCGCTGGGGAAGGCTAAGTATCGCGGCTTGCGCGTGTACGCCCTGGTACTGAGCTCGTAGATAGTAGCTGCATCGGTACTGTTACCTTCACTTAGATCCACGACAGCGTATTCATCATTGTCAGTGGTTTGTGCTGGATTGCTTGTCTTTCTGTCGCCTCCTTCCTTTTCTGTCGTTGGTGGAGTAGCGGATTGTATGGGTGGAACGGATGTGTTGACATATGGGCTAACATATGTAGGAGTATGAGCCGCTGGGAAATTAATCGGAGTCCATGTAGGATGCGATGATTGAAAGATGAGTTGTTCCGGTTGCGATATGGGAGGGTTCGGTGGCCCGACGTTAGTTGAGGCGACTGAGGCTTGTGTTTCAATCATTAATGGTACGTCGTCAGCAGCTTGGATGGCTTCGGGCTGCTCGGGCTCAGCTGGCGCAACTTGAGCTTCCGCATCTTCGGTCTGATCAACTCTAGCCCGCTCTGTGGATGGATGTCCTTCTTCTTGCTCAGCACTGGGAGCAACAATATCATTTCCTGGTGTTAGTTCTTTACTCGCTGCAAGAGATGGTCTTGCCCGTTTGCGCTTCTTCTGTCCCGGAATTGAGAGTTCATAATTTCTGCGCACAACAGTTGGATCGGGTCGAAACCATTCAAATTCCTTCAACCTTGATGATTTGAAGATAGCAAATAGAGCTTTCCTGGGGCGACCCCTTGCAATTGGGCGAGTCATGAACGGATTCACATAAATCCCAGGCTCCGAACGTTGCGTGAATTTGTTTACGATCTCCTCAACGCGACGGGAGATGACTGCAGAGATTTCTTGGACTGAAGTTGCTGGAGGGTAAGGTGTTGTGCTCGACCCTGCATGATTCCACGAATCCGCTTCCTTTTGTGGACCGTCGCGCCCTAGCCCACTGCTCGCAACTGCTAGCGCATCTGTTTGGAAGGGTGATGCTACAGCTGATTTTGGTATGGTTCGATGTTCAGATCCAGGTGTGTCTACGGCCGACGTCTTACGCGGTTTCCTCATCCTTTTGATGGGGTGGTTTTCAAACTCACCTGCCTTGCGTTTCGTAGCGGTAGAAGGGGTAGCCTGAGGCGTGGTTGTAGCATCGATCGGCTCATTCTGGTCGTTCATACCCGCAAGACTTTGAAGTTGATCCATGGTTCTTGGAGTCCTTGGTTGACTTTGCGGGGTTTCTTTATCCCCTGAGATAGTAAATGCGGTATCGTCAACATTCTGGCTAGCTTCGAGATTCATTGTCGTGTCTGGGGTAGCAGGCGCTCCAACTATGCCACGTTCTCGGCGCAGCTCTTCGAGAACGGCTTTGCTCAACCGGCCCATTGGAGCTAACCCTCTTGCTATTCTCTGCTCTTTTGTGAGCAGCGGTTGCGTGCTAGAGCTAGGGTGATTTCCAGGCTTTGGCTTAGGCTTAGGCTTAGGTTTGGGTGACCCTTCATCATCCTGCACAATGAAATCCGGTAACGCAAATGGGTTCTTTGTCTTTCTTCGATGCTCTCGAATCTGGTCTTCAATACTTTGCTTGAGCCGACCCCTCGCAGGTAGTCCAAGCGCCACCCTCTGCTCAGCTGTGAGTAGGGGTGTGGGAGCCCCCTTGCCTCCCCGAGGCTTATTGAAGAAGGTCAGGCCTGTCCCAGAATCTTTAGTGGGTGTTCTACTCCCGGCAGGTGCTTGGCCAGCCTCGCGCATGGCCTTTTCGATAGCATACTCGCGGATACGCTTTAGTTCAGTCGCCGCTTTAAGCTCTTCTCGTGTTACAAGCTGAGTGCGGCTTAGAGCAGGTAACCGCTGAGAACGACCAGGCTTATCATCTCCCATTTCTCTGTATATCGCGTTATCCCAGGACTGCGTTCCTCGTGGCCCTCGTTTAATCGCCTTTAAGCAGACAGCAAGTGATGAGGCACCATGGCGACCATAAAAATCATTCAGATTAAGCTGTCGGAAGCCCCATGAATCGAGTCTTATGGACTCCTGGGCAGTCTTTCGCGAACGGCCTTTCGGCATGTTGGAATAACTTTTCTGCGCCTCTCTACGGACAGCTTCCCACGATGCTTCTCTTGCATCAACGGCTTTTTGAAAATGGCCATGAGTGCGGTAGACGTAATGAACGTATTTTTTCTCTTGGGTGACCGCAGTATCTCTGATGACTGCAAGATGCCGCAGATGGGGTGGTTGGCTCTCCTCCCAATTGTCCGTGATGCGGCTCATTAATGCCTCGACAGGTCGTTTCCAGAATTTGCCAACAGTCCTCTCCCTTAGGAAGGCAGAAGAACAACCCTGGATTCCAGCTAGATTGAGGGTATCGAAGATTAAGTTCGCTACCGTTTGATCTGGATCCCATTGTGGAGGAATGCGGGATTTGTCAACAAGCCCATCTTGCTCTTCATCGTCATCTCCAACAGCATCGTTATCGTCGAAATCTACTTCAAGCTCAAGATCTCGCATGATGTCGTCGCTGTCCTCATCTTCTTCGAGGATGTTGTTCATGGATCGGGTACTCTCATTTCTGCGCTTGAAATGAAGATTCTTGATATCGTCCTCGTTGGGTTCTCGGAGGGCAGATAAGCAAACAAGCCATGTGTCTCTAGAGCCCCTCCTCCGAGCTCGAACCCTCCGAAGAAACCCAGATTCTGCAAGCCGAATGACAGCGTTTCTGATAGCGCGCTGATTCCACAATTTCATAGGAATGCCCTGCTGAGTATTATTGACCTGTGTGGCAGCCGTGGAAGGGAAGCTTACCATTTTTTTTTGAAGGTCTCGAACTGCTACGACTCCGAAATTCTGTAACAGCTTGTAAAGGAGGCCGACAAAGTTCGAAAGAACAATGTTACCATTCACGAACACATCTTCAACACTGTCGCCTGCTTTTAGAAAATGCCCCTTTTGGACGAATTTCTTGTGAACGCATATACTTGTTCTCATCTTGACTGCATGAACGGGCTTCTTTTCGATATAGCCTTTCTTGGCTAGCATGTCCGTTCTGTGCGGCACCGACCGTTTGTCCTGCCCGCTTATGTGGACTAGTTCAGGTTGAAGAATACCGTCAGCACCGTGAGATGCGATGATCGACAAGAGGGCAAACTCCATCCAGGGCAACTTTTGAAGGTCTACCGAATGTCCTGCAATCGCTCGCCAAGTTCGGTCTTGGCTAGCATATATACGTGGCGCGCTCGTTGATATTGCGGGTTCATCGAAGACAGGGGTGTTCATGAAGATGCCTTTTGGCATCCTGCGAGGGCCTCGTTTTGGTTTGGCAAGTAGAGGGGTTTCGGCGTAACCATTATCGTTTGAATCCATTACAATGTCGTCCTCGTCCTGGTCAACTTGCTGGCTGAGGATCGGAGACGTACCTGAGTCAGGTGGAGGTACATGCGGTCGCTCGCCATGATGTTCCGCAATCTCTGGTCTGTGCCCCGATGAAGTTCGGTTGCCGGTGGACTTGCGATGGGCATGTTTGCGAACATTTCCTAGAGGACTCAACTTGAACGAGTCATATGGGCCTGGAGTTGTGGGATCGGTTAATGCGTCGCTGTCGTTTGCCAAAGCTTGGGCAAGCTGGTGTGAAAATTCCTCAGAGACAAATGGACAGCCTGGCCTACTTCGAGGTTGCTTCGCGGCCGTTGTGGGTCGTGACCGCTCGGTGGATCCAGCCCTATTAGAGCTACTTTCTTGTCTTTCTAGAGCCTCAAACTCAAATAGTGACACATTGCGTGTATCTCCGGCATGAACGATTCGGACGTCTTGGTGACTGCAGAGCCAATTCCAGAGCTTCTCCAAGTACGGACGGCTGAGCCTTCCATCGTGTGCAGGAAGATTTCGGTTGCTAGATGACTTCAAAGGACGTTTGCCATTTTCTTGGTAATACTTTTGTACGAAACGACGAAAGTCTGCGCTGCCGGCTCCTATGTATTAAGGTTAGTGGAGTAAAAATGAAGGTTCAGAGGTGATAAGCGAGATTCGAACGCAACGCACACTGACCAAATCAATGGGGAGAGCAGAAACAGAAAACAAGTAGAAAACAGGTTGGACCAGTCTCGTCGAGGATGGAGAGCACTATATTCACTCTAATGAGGTGAGGTTGTGCTATAGCAACAAAGCAAACATACCTTGGGTTCCGCAGAGGGCGATCTCTCCAAGTAGAAACTCGATGAGCCCATCGAAACCTTTCGCCATAATCTCTTCCGCCCGTCCCCTTGCAGCTACTGGCAGCGAAGCAAGCAAGGAAGTTCGATATTCTAAATCATCTCAAGTGATGAAAAGACGAAGGAAAGGTGGGGGATCGAACGCAGGTTGTATTGGATGATGGTTGCAGGTCAGGCAAAGCCTGCAGCAGGAATGCCGACTCAGAGGTTGTGGCGGGGCACACTAGTGTCTTGGCACACCCCTCCTATGCCAAAGTGACATCGACGCAAGAGAATGGAATGCAGCTCATTATCAGATGGTGTGAAGGAGAAATATCAATGGTGGAACCGGGGGCTATAACGGTCCAAGGAATTCATTTCACTTGTATGTGCATCGTGAAGTTAATTATTCCGCCTTGCCTCCATAAGCTTGCGATAGGTGTTGATAATGCCCTGTCGTGCCTCGCCCAGCTCCTCCCTCTTCTTCAAACTCCCGACTGAGTTGGGTATGTTGTCTACATTCACCCTAGCGCCGTTCTTTACCTTAAAGATCTCCCTTGGTATCCTTTCGAACTGCGGTGGTGCCTGGACGACATCGTGCAGACCCTTCCTCTCCTGCCTCTGCTTCTTCAGCGCCTCCCAAGGATCTTCTTCCCTATCATCCACTTCGCCGACAATCAATTTCCGTTTCCCTTTCTTTTTCTTCTTCTTTTTACTCGGGATGGGCAGATCAGCAGTCTTGTCTTCCCACATTGCGTCAAGCTCATCTTGCTCCTCTGCTGCTAACTCAAGCTCTTCTTGTTCCTTGTCTCGTATACGCGCTTCCTCTGCACGCCAACCTTCTTGTAGTTTACGCAGCTTCTTCTCGTGTCTCGTCATCCTATGATCTCGCATGCCCTCAACCTTTTTACCCTTCTTTTGAACGCTGGCCAAAGGTAAGGCCTGGTTCACTCTCTGCGAAAATTCTGATAGCTTCTCTCCGGGCATGATCTTAGGTATTGCCTGTGCTTCACTATCCACCGTATCTTCCGGCAATACCTCATTGACCTTGGGCTTCTTTTGCTTCGGTTGGGGACCATTGTCGAGCCCTTTTGGACCTTTACTAGATGCTTTGAATTGCATGAGCCGGGCAAAAGCTTTTGGCGTGTCATCTTCACCGTAGCCGTCAGCTATTTTGCGCTTCTTTTTCTTCGGTGCCGAATTTGGTGCTCTGGTTTTGCCGACGGGGAGAGGTGCTGCTCGATCGGAGGGTGCGAGGTTGAAGCTGCGTGAAACAATTAGCGTGAGCTATATCGAAGAGACGCAGACACTACTCACAGCGAATCATTGGCGTCGCCCTTCCTCTTATGTTTGTGTGGCATGTTGATGAGGGTTGTGGTGTAATTTTCTCGTCGCGAAAAGTTGGCGAAAATTCGAGGTTCCGAAACAGACTGGCTAAGCTTTTCCCAGAAAGCTTGGCATCGGAACAGATCACATGCTTCACCCTCACCTTTGCGCTCATCGAGGCTGTAAGATTCGCGGCACTGCATGTAATCATCACTCTTGTGGCCACTTTGTTGCATTTCATATCGAGCCCGTATATCAATTTTAGCATATATTATCATAATGAAACGCCATCGGAGTCCATTATCTTTTCAGGTTTCTCCGCTGCACTTCCAGATCCAGACTTCTCGGCTGTTCTCAATCGGGCGGAGCCACCCTCCAGCGATTATGAAATCCCGCCAGTGAACCAGAAGAAACATTTTGTCGACTGATCGTCTTTACTTCAGAAACTGAACCTGAAATAGCTTATTCCAGAATAATGTGAGGCATTTCGAGCAGACCACACAGAGCAGACTTGAGAAGAATTGAAACAGCACGACTGTTTGTGATGGCCAAGGGTGTGCTTCACCGTGACCGGTCCGACTCGTGCACGACATGTGCCGAAAACTTAGACCAGGAGCTGCAAGTGCAGAAACGAGGTATGGGATGTTTCTGGGCGCCGAGACAGAACTGAATCGTTGTGCGTGGGTGATATGTTGGGGACTGCAACACCAACCTCGGACAACGGGCATGGTGGCGATCATGGTCAAATGAAATGAAGCAGACGGTCGAGCCAATGATAGTATCGCCAATTGCGCTGACCTTTAATGGATGTCTGACAAGTCAAAGCATGGGGGCAGGCGGCGTGGCTCTGGTCACCGAACCATTGCACCTTTCTGGCTGTGATGGTGAAAGGGAGTGGGCCAATCACGCCGACGGGAAGACATCGTGGCCGCAGCCGTGAGAGGGAACCGGTTTCCGGCCTCTTCGGTATCCACCTTGATGAAAACACTCTGAAGGCGCTATCTCCTCAGAGTATAAGTCTGTCCTCCAGGTTTAAAGGATCCGCGTGTCACACTGTTTGGTGCGTTGCTGATTCTTACTGCTCACCAACTGCCATCGGCGCTTCAGCCGAAACGCGCTCGACAGACGAAAGGTCCCTTTTTTCCACTTATCCCAGGCCGTCTCTGTCACACGGCATCGTGTCCGCATCTTGCCCGCACCGTGCGGACCCCCAAACCGTCGTCTGGATCCTTTGCTCAAGCGTGTGGCGCCTCCTGGGCCAGGCCACGGTTATATTGGTTTGTGTCTCTCTTAAAGGCTCTGGCGCCCGTCACCATCGAACCATCGCAGCGACATCGCCGACACCCACCCACTGATCTCCTCTCCACTCCTTCTTCACTCCACCTTGCAATCTACAAAGTACCGGTGCACAATCACAATATTAGAATCCCGCAGAACGACTTCCGAGGCCCCTGGCTTTTGCAGCCCTTCGGCGCTAGCCCATCTAGAGCCTGGATCTTTCCAAAAGCTGTGCCAAGCTCAAATTGCGCGATTCGCGACAGGGTTTCCGCTTCTATCGACAACGATTGGCCCTGTTCCTGGCATGGCTCGTCCGGCCACCACTGCTGCGGATTCTCTCCGCCACGATTTCGAATCTTCAGATCTTGACATTCCACTGAAGGACGCATCCATTGTTTCGCTGAGGGCGCTCGAGGATGGCGAGGAAGGGTTTGAGGACGTGGACCTGAGAGACACCCAATGCTTTTGGAGACGCTTGCGGATGGGCTTCCGAAGGAGACGCAGTGGAAGGGAACCGATGCCTGCACATGAACTGTTGACCCTACCAGGCGAGAAGGCGAGGTTGCTGAAGAAGAGCGAATCTAGGCATCGATGGAGGAAATATGGTGTGAGGATAGGCTGTGCTTCAGTGCCGGTGATGATCCTCTGCTTTTTGTAAGTCGTGGCATTCATTTCCGCTTCCGCAGGGTTCCGCAACCCGTGGATATTCTCTTGGTATCACACAGTCGCTTGTCCTACATGGCCTTCTCGGGAATGTTGGAGTTTCATGTGTGCTTCAATGCCAAGATATTTGCTGACTTCCTCAGTGGCATCGTCCATATCACCAACGTCTTCATGTCACTAGTTCCGGTCGTATGGGACGATGACGACCATTCCTTCCTCCCTGCCTGGGGACAGCCTGGCGAACTTGGTGAGGGACTTGCTTCGTATCCCACTGACTTCACACGGGATGTAACTCCCATTCCATGCCATTCCCATAATGACTACTGGCGCCGAGTACCGTTATACCAAGCTCTCCACTACGGCTGCACCGGCGTCGAGGCAGACGTCTGGCTTTTTGACAACGAGCTCTTCGTTGGACACAACACAATCTCCTTGACTCGCAATCGAACCTTCCGGTCCTTATACGTGGACCCCCTCGTCAACATCCTAGTTCAGCAAAACACTGTCAATGAATTCTCCGCGCCCTCTAGTACCACTAAGAATGGCGTATTTGATGAGGATCCAACCCAAACCCTCGTCCTCCTGGTCGACTTCAAAAATTCAGGCGAAGACATATATCCTGTCGTCGTAGAACAATTGTCCGCTTTGAGAGAAAAAGGGTTCCTAACCTACTCCGATGGCACCACTATCTTCCAAGGTCCCATAACTGTCGTCGCAACCGGTAACGCTCCATTCGACCTCATAACCTCTAACACCACATACCGGGACATCTTCTTCGACGCACCATTATCCGACATGTATGAGGAGCCTGAAGACGGCTTTCCCACACCTGGATCCTACCATTCCCATCCCCCGAAATTCTCCCAAGCGCCTGGCCCCAACAGTAACCCCCAACCGCCACGCATGAAGCGCAACTCTGGTCAAGGCACTGTCGGCATCAACGACTCCTCCACCTTCGACATGACAAACTCCTACTACGCATCCGTCTCGTTCAGGAAATCAATCGGACTCATCTGGGGCGGTAGACTCTCCCCCACACAAATGAACCTCATCCGCGGTCAGATCCAAGGTGCGAAAAGAAGGGGACTAAAGGTTCGGTACTGGAACACGCCTAAGTGGCCTGTGGGATTGCGAAATCACGTCTGGCGAGTGCTAGTTCGGGAGGGTGTAGACTACCTGAATGGCGATGATTTGAGGGCGATGGCGAGGGTGGATTGGGGGAGAAGGAGACATCATGGCTGGCTTTGAATGTGCTTGCATAAGCAACGGTCTTGGAGTCTCAACGCCTGAGACTGGGAAGATATGATTCTCTGAGCATCTCTGTACTGGACGGAATGGAATGGCGTTATACTGTTGGTGGAATTCTGAAGGCTTTAGCGATGCATTAGTGGTGGTATGATACCTGGGGTTTCTGCTGAACAGAACGGTTGTTCTGGACTTGCACAAGAAACGGGTTCGCGGTCTGAGATTTGCTGTATATATATCATGAGGTATGCTTGTGATGAGGGCGTGATCGATCATAGTGTCGGACACCAAAGAATCGAATGAATATTATGCGAGATAAGTCTATTCTGTGTATTTATTGATCTCATTCGTGTGACGCCGGCCATCCACCATTCGTATCGTGCATCCATTCATTCTTCTACAATGCTAATCCCATATTTGCAATATATGACGTCACATGCTATCATAATCAAATTCTTTCTCATTTCATTGATAAAACTATCTTGTCGCCCTTCATATAACGTCTCCCCCTACGTAGCGCAAAACTCTCTGTGCCACAAAGGACCCATTGTTAATGCATCTTAATTATCCCTACAGCTGTTTCAATACGTTGTAGCTAGAGTATCTGGAATCTCTATGTATTATTCCTTAGGAAAATGGTTTGCACCAGAAAAAATACAATCTGCTTGGTTCCGCCGTTGGTCGTTCTTTTTAAGTCATTTACAACTCCATTCTCACTCTACCCCTGCTAAACCACGATTGTGAATAGACTTCTAACTTTCGGAACGATAGACCCACAGTCCTATGACGACAGAAGATATTTGTTAGCTTTTAAAGACATCCACGCCTTTAAAATAGGCAATCCGGATTTATCTGTACGAAGGAGGCAATAGTGTGTCTTGGCATAAGGACTCAAACGTACTTACAAATGAATTACTAGAAACCGAGCTAGGGGCATTGTATTATATGCCACACTTGATCGGGCGCAGGTGTGGCGCTCTCCTAGAAACTTCCATCAACAGTCATGTGCAAGCTATTTCTGAGACATGAGCTGTCTTATCTGAACAAGATCCCTCTTCATACGTTGTATTGTCATGCACGTGGACGACCCTCCATTAAGGAAATGGCCCAGCGCCAGCAATACCTTACTCTAGAGGAAGAGAAAAGGTTTGTTACATTTTTGTTATTAATGTCTGATCCTAGGCAACTAGTCTAAATAAAGCATATACCTTCGCTGGCTTTTTCCCTTGCTTGCCAGCAGTCTGGGACAACAGCCAACCCTACAAAGCCGCTAGGCAAGAACTAGGCTCAAGCCCTTTAAGAAACGCCTTCTAGAACTTAAAGCAAGGAGGGTTAAGGCGATAGACTCAAAACGTCACAAGAACGTCACAAGAAGAATACCTATAACAAAGCTATACACTTGTTTAAGGCGGTCAGAGAGGTAATTCAGAGTCCTACTATTCTGCCAGAAAGTTGCTACAATATAGACAAGACGGGAGTAGAGTTGGCAACAATCAAGTCAACTTGATAACTTAACTTAATTAACTTAATTAATAGCTGTTAATTAAGTTAATTAGCTAAGCAAAATTTACTAAGTTAATTAAGTAAATTGTGCCTGCTTAATTAACTTAATTAACAGACTTAAATCCCTAGGATCTTAGGTTTACTAGGGGATACAGGATCCTTTAGTGTGCAGGAGTAGTAAATATAGTATAAGGCAGCTTAGCTTTAAGGGACTTTAGAGTTGTGATAGTTGCCTAACTAGGCTTAGCGCTATATATCTGAAATTCCTTAACTTCTACCGCCCACCAACTTACCTGCCTCTACCACGTATACAAAGGCTGGCTAGACAACTGCCACCTTAGCTTTTAACGCTTATAGGCAGAGTTTAAAGACGCCGCCTCTCCTGTTAGTACTCTAGAGCCTCCGCCAAAGAAGGCACGTACAGGGCCAGCTGGGAGCTAGTCAGATTTTATAAGAGCTGCCCTACAAGGTGACAACGCCTGCCTAATTACACGCAAATAGGGACTTTTCTAGTACAGGTAACTTAATTATCTAGCGCTTAAACTTATTATAGTAATAGGTTTAGAAGCGCCTTAGCTTAAAGCCTACAAAGTTAGCAAAAAGTCCACGTAGTAACACTATCTCTCCTAAAGACCTAGAGACTATCTATAAGATATACAGCAGTTAATTCACTATGTAATCTATTAATTAAGTTAATTAAGTTAATTAAAACGTGCTAGATCTGTTAATTAATTAAGCAATTCACCTTAACTTAATTAACTTAATTGTTGCTAACTCTAGACAGGAGTTATGCCTAGCATGCTAGGCTCTATCCAGATCCTTGTAGGGAAAGACGATATACAACTCCATAGAGGCGCAGGTGTTAAGCAGACAACGGTAACTGCTATTAAGTGTGTCAGTGGTAACAGTAGGTCGTGTTAAGATTCTAACCGATTTTATGAACTTAGTGGTCGAGGACTTCCAGTAGATGCAGGGAGGTATGGCTAGAGAGCTCGGGTTGGTTCTCTGGGAAGATGTCTAACAGGCGGCACGACGGGTGGTGATACGAAGGCAGTACCAAGTAGTTGATCTGACAAGAGTATCGGGGGTAACCAATGTATTGAGCTGGTAGTTTACAAGGTTGAACGCAGAAGTCCGATAAGGGGATTTCTGCCTACTATATATATTCCTATCGGCCACTCTGATAGTCGTGAGGACCATGAGCGCTCACCTTGATAGGCACTATCATCGTGAGCGATAGTCCTTGGCGAAGCTATCGCATCACGTGCCACAAGCGCCGAAGTGCTACACCGTTTCCTGGCGCACCCCTTGATTGGTCGTCATCCTTCAGGAAACACATCCTGGGGCGTTCCTGATGGGTCTCTTATTCAAGGTCGTAACAAGTCGCTGTTCCCCCTTGTAATCTAGCCAGCTTTAACCTACCAAAGCAACTAGACCATGTACCAAATTCCTAGATAGCATTACGCACTCTTAGAAAATAAGTATAATAACTTTGAAATTAGCCTAGAGTAGCTTACGCATGCGTTTAATTTCTAAACTAAAGGACTAGCTGATAGGAAACCACAGGAGCTGATCTCTAATAGCTTTAGGACACATGAAACTCTTAGAGTTCTGCTTTGCAAACAACATTATTCTATGTCGCTTCCCTTCTTACACCTCTTACAAGCTCTAGTTCTGTGATGTTAGAATTTTCGCGTCTCTAAAAACAGCCTATTGCGATCAGGTTAAACAATTGTATTCTACAGCGAGTACAGGTAAGAGGAAACGTGATCGTAAGTACAAGAGTCCTGCGATGGAGGCGGAAGGAGAGGCCGATGATGATGTCTTTATTACGCCCGGCTCTAGCCTAGAGGGCACTAGTGCGTTATTACCTAAGCGCTTCCTTGGTGATGGCTTAACTCCTCGTAGCCCTTACATTAAGGAGAGGCCAGTTAGCTAGAGGCTGAGGCGGGTTCATCCGTGCTCAAGGTCAAAGTTGCGTAGATAAGCGAAGTCGAGCCAGCGGAAGCCCTATGTAGGGGTGCTTTGGTGGGCCCAGTGGCTAAGATGTATTAGGTTAGTAACTTACTCCTCTCCTCTCCGACGGGTCACGCAGACCTCCGCTATAAACACGTGCCGAACAAGCGTCAAGGCAATACTTGCGGAGCTTATAGTAGGGCAACAGCAGACGGACAGGGAGGCATGACGGTTTTCAAGGTCGCATTATGACAGGCGGCCTGGCTTTAAAAGATCTTGTCATAGACTACCAACACCAATTACTCTGTCATCTTCTTTTCGGTCACAGGATTGCTGCTATTCCTTCCGCGTTCGCATAACTCTGAAAGATCGTACTTCTCCTATGCGCCTCAGTGCCCTGGTATAGCCTTTCGGTAGGTGCCTTGGTCTGCCATTCGACGATATCCGCGTTGAACATATCCGCATCGTTCGACACTTTGTCAATGAGATTTGGCGTCTTTATATCTTCATTCATGAGAGGTGCCGTGCCGTTGCTTTGAACAGTCAACATAAGAGCTGAGGACTGGACAAGATCTTCGCCCCAGATTCCAACACGTTGTTCCTCCCATCCACTATCGGACTCCAAACCCCTCCTCAAGTTGCCAACACCTACACACACCTGCCTCTAAATAACAAATACCATGCGACTCGTCTAAGTAAAACAAGGTAAGCTACCTGCACGACCATTAATAATTTATCTAACGTCTAATAGACTACACATGGCACAGATGCAATCCTTACTCGCTATAGCGGAAATAGACTTGATGGAAACGCGATCGGAATTCTAGGCGATATCCACGGAGACCTACATCTTCCTGGCAGTCAAACCTTTAATTAGTGCCTCCGCGACCTGATAGTCACTGATCCGCGCGAATAAAAAGCGAGAATCGAAAAGGATAAAGACAGGCTACTCAAGCAGTGCTATGGCTGGATACTGGGGGAGGTCAGCTTCAAGTGTTGGCGGGCCAAAGGCGACACGCGCCTGTTGTGGATCAAGGGCGACCCCGGGAAGGGCAAGACAATGATGATGATGGGTCTAATTCACAAGCTATATTCTAAGGATGAATCATCATATGCGGCATCAAAAATACTAGCTAAGATGAAGCTTGCTTCTCAGTCTTGTCTGCTGGCTTACTTCTTCTGCTAGAGCACTAGAATAGAGCTTAACAATGCAGCCTTAGTATTGCGTGGGCTTATCTACTTACTTGTCGTACAAAGAGAAGATCTTACACGGCATATTTAAAAGTAGTATGAAGCTACAGGTAGCAAGCTCTTTAAAGGACCTAACGCCATCTATGCGCTAAGGGAGATACTGTCGGATATCCTCACCAACTTCACTTTGCCGACAACGTACCTTCTAGTCAATGCGCTCGACGAGTGTGCATCTAGTCTCTCTAAACTTTTGCATATCATTACAGACAACAGCGCTGCACAACTCTCAACAGTTAAGTGGCTAGTAACAAGCCGCAACCTGCTGAGCATTAAGCAGTTTCTTCACCCCAGTTCAATAAGCGACAAGATTAGTCTTAAGCTCAACGCTGGCCACATTTTAAAAGCCGTCACAGCCTTTATTAACTTTAAGGTACAGAATTTAGCGGATACAAAAAAGTATGATCCTAGAACGCAAGTAGAGGTGCAGCAGATGCTCTAGGATAAGGCAGAGGACACGCTTCTATGGGTGTCGCTAGTCTGTAAATGTAAGGACGGGGCTCTGCACCACTCCGCCAATACAACCAAAAAGGTACGAATAATCAACCAACAGTTGATTTCGGGTGCAGAATAGTATATATACCTGTCGCACGTAAACACCATCTCGGCCTTACAGTAAAGAGCTAGAGCGTGTGCCGCTTTACCGTACTAAAGAGGTACTTCGCGAGTTACCGCCTGGGCTGGACCCACTATACAACTGTATGATAGACTAAATCTTAGCGCAGAACAACCCTAGAACAAACAAGTACTGCAAGGATATTCTTTAATTAATTACTCTCACCTACTAACCTCTTTAACTGGAGGAAATCGCTATCACTGCCAGCCTCCCTACAGATTAGTTTACCTACGTTAAGAGAGTTAGCGATCTTGTCAGCTGCCGCGGGTTGTTTCTAACTATCTGCTAAGACCTTGTATTATTTATTCACCTCTCTGCCAAGGACTATTTCACACTAGGCAAGGGGAAGCAGATATTTGGTCGCGCGCTGGTAGAGGAGAAAAGAACAGATAGCTCATCACCTGCTGGACGCGATGAACAGCACACTACGCCGAGACATGTGCAACTTACGAAAGCCAGGAGCGCACATTTTAGAAGTAGAGAGCCAGACTAAGAGCAGCATTCTTCCGCAAATCACATATGCGTGCGAGTACTAGATCAAGCATTTCTGTGCATGTCCGCAGAATTACGATAATATCTTACTAGACAACAGCGAAGCCCACCGCTTTCTCTAAGAGCACCTCCTACACTGGCTTAAAGCTATGAGCCTGCTGAAGAGGATTCTAGACGCTATAGCAGCAATACAGAAGCTACAGTCTATGTTAACTGTAAGTTGTTCGCTAAATATAAGAGTAAAATACTAAAATATACTAGGAATCTAAGAGTATAGTATTGTTTCAGACAGTTTGTAATATACTGCGGTTGCTAAGGTAGAGCGGAGCATTAATACAGAAGGCACTTCTTCAAGTGTATTACTCTATCCTTCTATTTACTCCGAAAAGAAGTATTATTTGTGGTCTATTAACCAAGAGGTGCCGAATGGGATAAAGGTTAGGTTAGAGATTAAAAAGAATTAGGGCTCTCTGCTGCAGACACTTGAGGGCCATACAGACACTGGCTTCAGCGTGGCCTTCTCGCCGCAGAGAGATTAACTCACGTCGACTTCAGGCGATCAGAGTGTTCGACTGTGGGATGCGAACATGGGCCACCTGCTTCAGACGCTTAAAGGCTATACAAACGTCGTTAATAGCGTGGACTTCTTGCCACACGGAGTTCAACCCGCGTCAACTTCATCAGACAAGACAGTTTGACTGTGGGATTTGAACACGGGCCGGCTGCTGCAGACGCTCAAGGGCCATACGGAGTGCGTGAGGAGCATGGCCTTCCCACCGCAAGGAGATTAACTAGCATCGGCTTCAAACAATCAAACGATTCAACTGTGGGATACGAACACAGGCCAGCCGCTACAGACGCTCGAGGGCTATACTGAAGCCTCTAGTGCTTTTCAGGTTGCATCTACAAAGGGTCAGTGGGTATTACACGTAGCAAAAGGCATTCTGTTACTTTCTTTACAGTTTAAAGTATCATGTTCAGCTGCTTATAGGAGCATTAGAGCTGAATATATCATAGATAAGAAATCAGACTCTGAGTTTCTAGCACCAGCACAGCAACAGACCTTGACAGCAAGAGGCTTAGCTTCATATATACCGTAAGTAAATTATACCATAATTATCATATGAAATATGCGGGGTTGTTTCGTACTAGCCAAAATTAGAAGCTGCATTAGTGAGAGGTTCCGGCCAGGGTTGCAATCATGCATTAATTTGCGTGCCACAGCAGAGACAACGCTGATAATGACTGCTAGCGCAGTTATAAGTTTCTTATACTTGGATAAGGTTACCTCTAAGTAATGTAGAGTAGTAAGAGCGTAACAGTAGTAGTGCTATAGAGAAGAGACATTGTTAAGCTATAAAGCGAGGCTCTCTGCAAATTAGGCTGGAGGACGACAATGCGAACGTACTTGATAGGTGGGAGGGGTCCTGAATGTGTAAAGGTAGCTACAGGACACGACTTACATAGAATTATAGTAAATTCGAACATGTGCGCACAGTTATGAATGCCTGAAGTTAAAGTACCCCTCACATTTTGCGGCACGGTAGGTTTTGCGCTACCCAGTGATAGACGTTACACCTAGACTCTCCGAATCCTATCTATTCTCTTCCTCCTGCCACATAGCGCCCCCCTCCATCCCCTCCTAACGCCTAGCCTCCACACCCTGGCATGCGGAAAGCCGTTGGTACGCACATTACCCCTATCCACGACCCTATTACGCAGACTAGGTTTATTGGATGCTTGATGGTAGGGGGGCTAGTTGCTTACAGGGAGACGAGAGTCCCGGGGAGGGAGTGGGGGCCTGCCGGAGAGTGATAAGTTTGGCCTTCGGGTTGGTGGGTGATGGTTGAAGAGGGGACGGTGAGAGTTAGTGTCAGAAGGGGAGAATGGGAGGAGAATTAGGTAGATAAAGAGACTAGGCGTGAGACTTTACGGCAAGTGCAGAATGGGGATTCCGTATCGGGCTCCAATCGTGAATTCGGAGTTGACGGTGGGTATTTAAGTGATGGAACTTCAGGCTCAGGCTCAAGCTAAGTAGATTATTCCAAGGTAGGGTCTCAATAAGTAGGTTATCTCTTATATTTCTATAAACCAATGTCACAACAACCACAGGAAGTGCGCAAATAATATTCGTGAGATCCCTAAAAAAAAAAAATCAACTATTCGACTAGCACGCCACCTACCTTATTATGAGGAGTGACGTATGCAGAGTACCTGACCTAGGAGTGACTTGCGTTGACGTGAGTAGATCGAAAGGTTTCCTCGAAGATCACGATGTGTAATTTGTAGTTGACTTAAGATTACGGCCACTTCAGACTAATGCACAGACAGCAATACGAGGGTTAACATAAATAGAAAGCGCTCTTGTGGATTCTCAGATATTAAGATTGATTTTAGCTTCCCTTCCTAAGAATGAATAGAAAGATAACGGCAGGGCCGGAGAAGGAAAATGCATAAGCGACACTGCGTTCGAAGATGCCGGCTACCATTGTACCATACCAACGACTCTATATCCTAGCTGATCTGTAGAAACATGGACTGTAGACACATATTATTACCGATGCCTCTCGCTGATGCGATATGATGTAATGCGATACAAGAAATGCGAATGCAAATGCAGTGATATTCCCGCCGCAACCCCTGTTCTCTTCCTTCCTTTCCCTGACATCTTCCATCTTTTGACCTTCACGATCACACTCCCATCGCTCTTCGTGCACTACTCAGCAGCCTCGAGGAACATCAAAACTGTAAGCGCGGCAGACACTCACTCCCAATTTTCGAACTTAAAGCCCTCCACTCCATCCTGAATCGTGAAACGGTGGGTAGAGAAGATGATTGAATCGTACAGTTCGCGGCCTGCAGCCCGAGCTTTCTTATGCCAGGGGCCAAGGCCGCCTTTACGGGCATCTTCGCGGGAACTCCAGAAGCCTACTAATCTTAGCTTATCGTTAAACTAATTCCCCTCCCCTCCCCGGATTGATTCCTTGGGTGAGGGGCAAAATAAGCTCCTACAGAAAGCAGAGTCCCGGGGAATGGGAATGGAGAGTAAAGGAAACACTACAGGGGGTTCCCCAAGGGGAGGTGGCTTACAAGTGGCAAGATTCCTCCTCTCTCCATCTACCCTCCCAAACCAATACTTTAACAACCCACCACTCTCACACGCCTCGCGATGGCTCTCGCAATCGAGCTGATATAGCAGCTCGGCGTCTACACCTTCTCGTAGCTTGGAGCGGAAAATCACGACGTAGAAACTCTGCTCTTTCCACTCGATTCCTTCGTCTTTGGCAAAGGTTCGGACTAGCTCAAGGACCGTGGAGAAGTTGAGGGATTGGAGGTATGGGGCGGTGGCGTAGTCGGAACGCACGGGCTTTAGCGCTGTGAGGGCCTTGGCGAAGATGAGGTTGGGTGTAGTGAGAGTTTTGAGAGAGAGGTAGTGGCTGGTGATGTTGTAAGGGGAGGATACTAGGTTAGAAGAGAGTAGGCGCTCCATGGAAGCAATGTCCTTGTGAATGGTTTGCTGGCCGATCTCTGGGGGCACATGCAATTGGCTAAACGCAGCGCTTTCGAATCTAAGTTCGTCAAAGTCGGTGGATACGAGAGATGGATCGAGGATGATCGACCCTTTGGATGAAATCGTGGGCGTAATTGTGACTGCTTTCTTAATGACGGTAGTAGTGCTAAAGGCGTCAACCTCGTGCGTGAGAACTGAAAGATCAGGTCCTAGAGCCATGATGGAAGTTGAAATTG
This sequence comes from Lindgomyces ingoldianus, assembly GCF_010093535.1. Classification (NCBI taxonomy): domain Eukaryota; kingdom Fungi; phylum Ascomycota; class Dothideomycetes; order Pleosporales; family Lindgomycetaceae; genus Lindgomyces; species Lindgomyces ingoldianus. The sequence continues at coordinate 210,436 of NW_022985196.1, forward strand.
TTGTTTGATACTGTCGTTCTTCGTTCGTATCCTTCTGTCACAAGGTATGGGAGTGAAAGGGTCGAAGCAAGTCTCTTCAAGTACCACTGCACCTTCATATGTATGCCTCCGTTCTCGGGCGCACAAGCTTCCTTCGCGCGGATCCACCTGCTCCAATTATGCGTTGGACAAGAGGTCAACAGGAAGGAAAGAAAAAAAGGACGAGAAAAAGAAAACTTTCCCCTCACTCAATGTAAGACAACGTGCTATCAAGGATCCAAACAAGGCACTCGTTGGGAAACCTTGTAACAATAGGTGACATTACGCGACTAGCACGCCTCATCACGCAATCCGCGCGAACTCTCTGAACAGAAAATTCAAGAAGCAGGAATCCGATCACACAATAGGCTTAACATGCTTGCCCCTTCCTTCTTGTTGAATATTTCGGGGGCAAGTCGTCTTGAAGTAGGGTTTGAGGACAAAGAAGTCTGGCCTCACCAGCGTGTTGAGGAATAGTTTACCCGATGTGGACTAGCATATCGATGACAAGGCTTTTCATTTGTTGTGCAAAGAGCCATTCATTGGCTGTGCCGATGGTCGGACCCACCGGGATTGGTTCTGTGAGGCTGGAGATATGAGTTGGCAGATGCCCAAGACGATGTCTGATTGATGAGGGAAATCCAGATCCATTAAGCATCTTCCCCAGCGCTGGCAAGACGATTGACATGTCAGAAACTTTCTGCTCATGCACGAACATAGGAACAGGCGTTAAAGTGAATTCTTGGTGTACGGAGGCAATCGTGTTGATGTTATGTACTCCATCTCTTGTGAAAGTAGCCATGCAACAACTTAGGGTATCAGAGCGTTCCAAAAACTCCACCATCATGTGCGGCGAAGGGCTATGAATCGTTGTCAACTTGACTCTTGACTTCAATCTGAGTTGTCACTAGAGTCAGAGTCCAGAATTTGGGTCTTAAAAAGCCTGTGGGTTCGTTGCCAACCTTGCGGATGGATCGGGGTTGGGTGGGCAAGCCTTTTGCCATACTCTTCCACACAGCATTCGAAAGGAGTATTTTGGAGTCTCTCATCGCCGCATGGTAGCGGAAGCGTATTGTTAGTCCCTCTAAACGCACCCTTGAGCTCAAAGAGGTTACCCCAAATAATGAACAGCTTCTCTTCAAGCTTGTCCACAGCTTCAGGATATTCCTTGAGACTGTATACCTTCGTTAGCGAGTGACTTCATCATGCAATCAGACTAGACTGACTTGACTGCTTTGAGTCCCCCCAAAAGGACTTCTGCGTCTTGTCCAGACACGAACAAGCGAAGCCTCTCGGGCGTCGATCCAGCAGGAACATTTGCGTCTTCCACCAAGAGAACGAAGGCCCATTCCCAACGGTCGTTTGGCATTCTGTTGCCGGGGCTTCCGTTTCGTACCGCAGGGTTCCAGGCAGGGTTTGCCATAGATTGAGTGAACTGTTCAAGAAACCCCGGAGAAAAGTCGACCACTCGCACATGTGTCCGGTATTTCGCGTTAACAAAGGGTAGAGTCGTTACGTTACCACTCCGGTGTGTCTGTTTAAGGGCAGGGTTGTTGATAATCTCGGAGATTGTAGAGAGCTGAATCTCGGAGGCGCCAGCCCGAACTACGGAAGCGTTAATTGGGTCGCAACTGTATAGGGAGTTACCTACTATGGGGATTGATGCCAGCTCGAGCAGCGGCCCGTGTCTTGGCTCTCTCTTCCAGCTCCTTCTGTTCTTGCTCTTTCTGCATCCGCTGTCTCTCCTTCTTTTCCTCCTTCTTCTTTGCGGATGCTTTGGCGGAAGGCTTTTTAGGCTCATTTACGGTGATGGTAGCACTTCGACTAAGCCTCCGTCGGAAGTATTCAGCCTTGAGCTTGCGAATCGGCTGGATTTGGTCTTGTCGCGAAATCTTCCGAATATTTATTCGATCAATAAATCTGCGATCTTGGTGGACTGCCCCTTCAAGCTGGTTTGCAGCGGAGTACTTGACATGAATATTTTGAATGTGTACGAGGTCACCCTCACGAATGTTTTGACGGGCAAAGGATGCGTGAGGCTCGAAAAGCCGGATTTGCAGAGTCATCTGACCATATGGCCCTGGCCACGGCTTGGTAGGAGGAAGATCCATCTCAGAGGGATCCTGGTAGTAGAATAGGTCCTGGTTTTCGGTGTAATCTGTGACATATATATCTAGGGAATCGAAGTTGGCTGGATACGTCTTGATGACTTCGCCCACCATATCAGCAAATTTACCGGCCTCCAGTTCACTGATACGTCGTAGCTTCGTGTCCAACCTCGACATGGTGGCGTCTCAAGACGAGTACTTTTTGGCTTGCTCAAAGGTGCATTCTCGAGCTTTTCAGTTCTCTTAAAGAAGCCAAGACACCAATAGGGCTTTAAGCGTGGGGCCAGAACCTTTGAATGCTCTGCAGGATTAAAGGTCGACGCAGAAAAAGGATGAGGGAGGCAAGTGCGGTCAGAGAAGGTGGTCAAACTGAAAGGGCGAGGCGCGCCAAGAGACGCTAGTTTAGCGCGACCGCATTTTGCAAGCGGCGGTCCTTCACGTAGCCCCACGATGCCAAACACCCTCTTCTTTATATAACATCTCCCCCCCCCGCCGCCAACCACCATCCTCCTGCCCACCAACTGCAAACCGCCATCTCCCTGCCGTCGCAAGCATGGCCGATCGCTACATTCCAGAACATCGCCGCACCACATTCAAAGCGAAGAGCGCCTTCAAGCCTGACGAGCTCCGCCGCCGCCGCGAGGAGCAGCAGGTTGAGATCCGCCGCGCAAAGCGTGAGGAGAACCTCGCAAAGAGGCGTGGTATCGCGGGTAGGGACCAGCCCGGTGCTGGCTTGGGCGCTGCTCCTGACAGCGATGATGAGGGCGGTAATATTGAAAACCAGGTGAGTTCCTCGAATACTTATCCCTTGTTGCAACTCACCCCGCGGTGGCTCGTCCTCGACGACACTACGACGGTCTTACCGCGATGGTCGTTGGTGCCCCCCACCCTCCTCTGTCCCTTCCGCCTCTTCAGCACGGTCGGTTTGTTTTCGCGAGCCGATTGTTGGCCGGCGAACCCTTATCCCCTCAAGCACGAGCCATACCCCTCTGCATCGGAGAATTTGTGGCAAGGCACTCAATATTCAAGACTGACCAAGTATGTGTAGCTCAACGAAGAGCTTCCCCAGATGGTGAAGGGCGTATTCTCGGACCAGATCGACGAACAAATTCAGGCCACCACCAAGTTCCGGAAGCTGCTTTCCAAGGAGCGAAACCCTCCCATTGAGCGTGTCATCGAGACCGGCGTCGTGAGCAGATTCGTCGAATTCCTTCGGTCACCGCATACATTGGTCCAGTTTGAGGCCGCATGGGCTCTCACCAACATTGCCTCGGGATCTGCACAGCAGACCCAGGTCGTCATCGAGGCCGGCGCGGTTCCCATCTTCGTCGAGCTCCTCAGCAGCCACGAGCCTGACGTCCGGGAGCAGGCCGTCTGGGCGCTTGGCAATATCGCCGGTGACAGCCCAGCATGTCGTGACTTCGTGCTCCAAGCCGGGGCCCTCCGCCCGCTCCTTGCTCTTCTTGGCGATAGCCGCAAGTTGAGTATGCTGAGGAACGCTACCTGGACCCTGAGTAACTTCTGTCGTGGAAAGACTCCCCAGCCAGACTGGCAGACGGTACGCAAGCCTCCTCGAGTGTTCCGCGTCTTGCTAACTTCCCGACAGATCCAGCCCGCCCTCCCAGTCCTTGCCAAGCTTGTGTACTCTCTCGACGACGAAGTTCTCATCGATGCCTGCTGGGCCATCTCTTACCTGTCCGACGGTTCCAATGACAAGATCCAGGCTGTTATCGAGGCCGGCATTCCGCGGCGCCTTGTCGAGCTGCTTATGCACGCCTCTACATCTGTCCAAACACCTGCTCTGCGTTCTGTTGGGAACATTGTAACTGGTGACGATGTCCAAACCCAGGTTATAATCAACTGTGGCGCTTTGCCTGCCCTGCTGTCTCTTCTCAGCTCTACCAAGGATGGTATCCGCAAGGAGGCGTGCTGGACCATCTCCAACATCACCGCCGGAAACTCTACCCAGATCCAGGCTGTGATTGATGCCAACATCATCCCTCCTCTCATCCACCTCCTTCAAAATGGTGACTTCAAGACACGGAAGGAGGCTTGCTGGGCCATCTCGAATGCTACTTCCGGGGGACTTCAGAAGCCAGCTCAGATCCGCTATCTCGTCCAGAGCGGCTGCATTAAGCCGTTGTGCGACTTGCTTGCTTGCCCCGACAACAAGATCATCCAGGTCGCTCTCGATGGACTGGAGAATATCCTCAAGGTTGGCGAAATGGACAAGGAGTCTGGTGTTGATGGAGCTGCTGGTGAACCCATCAATCGCTACGCACTCTTCATCGAAGAAGTAGGTGGCATGGAGAAGATTCATGATTGTCAGAATAACGCCAACGAGGAGATTTATATGAAGGCGTATAACATCATCGAGAAGTATTTCTCCGATGAAGAGGGTGAAGCTGGAGATATGGCAGAGGCAGCTCCTCAGATCAACCAAGATGGCCATTTTGGCTTTGGAGCCCAGCAACAGCAACAGAACTTCAACTTTGCCAATGGGGGAGACTCTATGGATATGTGAGTGGTTTAAGGAAGCTGTAAACCCCTCCAACGTAAGCCGGTGGTCTTCCTGAGCGCATGAGACTCCTTACTTACGGCGCTAGTCTCGGAAGTCATCATGTTTGATCGTATCAAGTCATCGACGCTGGTTGATGAAGGCACGAGAGCCCTTCAGGATTGAACATATGATTTCAGTACGATGCCGCCACCACCCACCACCGCCACTCCGCTCGCAGCAAAGCCTCAATCCCCTTTCCGACACCGTCACTACCCTACCCCCGAGCTCTAATAAGCAGACCGGCCCCTTTGTCATGATCGACTATGAAAGCATCGTAAGATACACCGTCATGTAAACCCCCCTTTTGTCTATCCGCATCATATCCCCGGCGTTGTGAGTTTGGTTTGCCTTTTCTTTGACTCAACTGCTGCAAACGGGCGTCAGACCAAGTCGAAATGGTTGGGTGGCATGAGTGGATGGGAGAACGGTATCTGGCATGTGAAGAGATTGGGCAAATACATGTCAATTGTTGCCCGCCCAAGTGCTTCCATTCTACAGAATAATATTAGGTAGTCGAATGGAGTTTACCAAATGAAGCTATTTGCCGAACTTTGTTCATCTGAGTGTGATGACATTGCTCGAGGTAAGCGCCATTTTAATTGTTTTGTAGCCTAGTGCTGGCCAAGCATTTCAACTGGGATCGGGGAACGCATTGCGTCACGTGGAGAACTATATCTTGGCGGCAACTATTCACTCCCCACCAGCTGCGTGGGGGCTTGCGTTTCTTTGTCTGTGCGAATTCAGAATGCCCTATGTCCGCGAACACGTTATCGCTCACGCCCGCGCTCTGCAAGTGCTCTAACGTACTGCCTGTCTCTTTCTGCATAGTCTCGCAAGTCTCTTCCGAATGGCGCAATCTCACCTGCCGCAAGACTCACAGGCCACCCTCTCTCATTCACCTTGCACACATGTTACTAACCTCCTCAACAACTAACTTGCATTTCTTCAAACTGTGATAGTTCTGACACCTTAGCAGTTTGAATTGGAGTCCGCAGCACAGGATTCACTGCGGAGGTACTATGTGTAGGTTCATGGTCGGTTCCCCAACCAATCCTCTGTATCCACATTCTCTGACAGGTATAGGTATACAAAGGGAAAGATGAAATCCTTTTATCAGAGCTCATCTTAAACCCAACGCACTCTATCCTTACCCAATCCTTCGATTCGCGTCTTCGTCTTGTGCGTACCATATTCACTTCACCCCACGCTCAACAACAACCAGCTTACAGTCCCATCTCCAGGACCGACGTCGCCCGCACAACGGTGATGGCTTCGGAATCGGGTACTACACGTCTCCCTCCCTTGGCCCTGAGCCATGCGTCTTTACATCCACTATCCCCGCCTGGAATTGCATAAACCTATCGCGCATCGCTTCCAAGACCACGTCCTCCCTCATCTTCGCCCACGTACGCGCCACCACTGAAGGAAACCTGTCAGACTCGAATTGTCACCCTTTCACATACAAAAGCCTGATGTTCATGCATAATGGGGGAATCGGCTGTTTCAAGCAGATCAAGCGCCGTCTCGCGATGAGTCTCAACGAGCAGTGGTTTACCCTCGTTCAAGGCTCTACAGATTCTGAATGGGCGTTTGCTCTATTTTTGGACTGCTTGGATAAAGCGGGGCATCGGCCGCATCTGGATCCTGGGAAAGGCGGGTTTGGACATACGGTGTTAAGGAAGGCGATACTGAAGACTATTGAGCGGATAAATGGGTTTATTAAGGAGGTGGTTGGTGAGGATGGGGACGGGAATGCGATGAGGGGAGAGGACGCTCGGAGTTTGTTGAATTTTGCAGTTACGGATGGGGAGAGTGTGGTTTGTACAAGGTATGTGAGTTCGAAGACGGATGAGGCCGCGAGCTTGTTCTTCTCGAGTGGGACAAGTTGGAAGGAGTACCAGAGCAGTAAAGGCGTGGTTGGGGGTGGCGGTGGGGAACCAGGGCAGAAAGATTATGTCATGGAGAGGAGGGACAAGGGTTCGGATATTGTTCTTGTGGCGAGCGAGCCTTTGACTTTTGAGCGAGGTATGCACACATATCGTCTTCCCTTCCCCCCTTTCTGCCAGAGGAAGTATAACTAACTTGACATGATCTAGACAACTGGGTTACAGTCCCCACAAACTCCACCCTGACCATCTACAAGCAAACCGTTATGATCCACCCTATTGTCGATGAATTCTACTCCAACAACCCGGCTCACATTCGCTCCGCTGGCTTCGCCCAAGCTAAGGGGCAGACTATCACTGGACCAGATAAAAGAGTTATTTCGCAGCCAGTAGATGGCGCTATGAGTGGAACTGAGACACCGGATAGTGGTGTTCTTGGTGGTGGCGAAAGGGAGGTGGTTAGCGGGGCTATTAGTCGGTTGAGGGTTGGATGAGGATGGGGTGGCCGGGGGTTAGTAAGGGGAATGATGACTGTAAGCCAAAAGTTTCCGCTTGTTGGCAAATACCTTCAGTCTTGAGTTAGCAAGCTCTCTTCGACAGTTGATAGTAAGATTTGGAGAATGGAATTTCAGGGAGTTAAAGAGCGTCCTAGACCTTATTTATATATTACTGCAATAGCCCTCTTCTTCTATGATTGCGCTGATTCTGAAATACAATTCGGGATGTAATCCCCACAAGATCATCTAAGAGAATTATCTATCATGCTAGGAATGCGTAGGGTCTACGGATGTTTCAAAAGAAATTTCCGTCATGTCTTACCGACTAAAAGAGAGAGGGTGCACAGGCAACTGAATCATCGACCAATCGGGGGTAGTCGAGATTTTCCACTAATATACCCTGCCCACCAAAGTCAGCCTTTCCCCGCCCACCCCAACGAGCTCTTATTTCGATATCTCGGAAACCTACGCAAGTCAATGGCACACGCTGCTTAGAGCCGATTAGTATGCCGTACTTTAGTCGTGTGAGGAAAAGAAGGTTTCAGGCCCAAACTGTACTCGAAGACCGAATATGTCGTCTCTTCAGTCCTATGTCCTGGTCACAGGTGCCACGGGGTTCATCGGCGCCCACGTTGTTGACGGCCTACTGAAGAGAGGTTGTAAGGTTCGAGCGGCTACTAGGAGTACCCTCAAAGGACAATTGCTCAAACAAGCTCGGCCGCAATACGCATCGCAGCTTGACATTGTCCAAACTAGTGACTTCTCGGAAGCAGTATCTTTTAGAGAAGCTGTCAAGGACGTAACCGGTGTCGTTCACGTCGCAAGCCCCTTCAGTTACTCCGTCAAAGACAATGAGAAAGAACTGATACGCCCTGCAATCGAGGGAGTCAAGGCGATCCTGGAAGCATCTGCTGCAAGCCCAAATATCAAAAGGGTAGTGATAACATCGTCATTTGCCTCCATCATGAACGCAGACCTGAAGGTACCACCTCGATATACTTACACGGCCGACGACTGGAACCCCCTTTCATATGAGGAATCAGTGGCGAAAGAGACTAGCGCCGTCATTGCCTATCGCGGCTCTAAGAAGTTCGCCGAATTGGGAGCCTGGAACTTTGTTAAAGAGCGGAATCCTGAGTTCGACATCGTCACGTTGTGCCCCCCAATGACATTTGGGCCAATTCGACATCCTGTGTCCAATCTCGCAGAACTCAACGAATCAAACGCCAATTTGTGGAAGGTAGCAAGTGGGCAGGAATTGCCAGTATCTAGAGTCCCTTTCTGGGTAGATGTTAGAGATTTGGCGACGGCCCATGTCGAGGCGTTGCTGAGACCGGAGGCGGGGGGAAAGAGATTTACTGTTGCGAGCCCGCAAAAGTTCTCATATAGTTTAGTCAGCGATATCCTCTTAGAGGAATTCGACTGGGGAAAAGAAAGAACAGCAAAGGGAGAGAAACAAGGCATCGACGATAGCTTCGCTTTGGATGGGGGGGCGGCCGCGATGGCACTGGGTTTGGCGTATACTTCTTTTAGGGAGACGGTGAAGGACTTTATCAACCAAGCAATCGCAATGGAAAAGATTGAGGTTAGGGCGACATCAGAGAAGATGCAGATAGCAAGATGAGCAATGTAGCTAGCCACTTGCACGACCCGCCATTAAGTCACAGGCGCACAGGAGGACGAGTGAAAGGATCCAGACACCTTCCCAGCCCGATTGAGAGCCTCTTCACCTGTGCCTTTCACCTTTCGCTCCCCAAGCGGGCTCCTTTTCATCTGGGGCCTTCTTCTAAGTTGACTGATAGGACGCTGAGATGAGCACAGGCGATGGGGATGAAGAGGGTGAAAGTGGCGGTCCGGGTGTTGATAATGGCACGATTGCCTTGGCACCGAGCACGAGCCAGCCACTGCACCCACTTCAACGCGCGCGTCTCCTCCCACGCTCGAAGGCCAAATAACATCACGACAACAATTTCCGTCTCACGCGCGGCCCCCTCTCCCCCCATTTTGTCGATTCATTGTCGCGCCGATATAATGAGCGCGGCCGTCATGTCGTCTGAGGCTGTTGACATCACTTCGTCCGTGCCACGGCGCAAATCTGGACGCGTATCGAAAAAGCCTGAGCCCTTCGTCCCCGCCTCGAGCCCCGCAGGTAGCGCGAAGCGCAAACGCAATGTGGCCACCGATGGCGATGGCGATGGCGATGTAGCAGAGCAAGCATCGGAGGAAGAACAGACGGAGAGCAGCGAGGGCGAGCCCGACGAGGAGGAGTTGAGGGAGCGGCGGCGCAAGAAGAAAACCAAGCCAGCGCCGAAGAGGCCTGCATCTAAGAAGCCAAAGACAAACGGAGAGTCAATTAGTCTCGCTATTCGGCCGGCAGCGAGCAATCCCCAGCGTCCCAGGAAACCAAGAAAAGGGCCCATTCGTAAGAGCGCCATTGCGGAGGATGCTGAGGGCCTTTATGGTGAGTAATTGGTGTCGCACTCGAGCTTAAGCTGATTGCTGGCAGCCGATGTCTTCGCACGTGGTAGCAACCTCGAGGACGCGGCCGCACAGTGGGTCTCGAGCTTCCAGGAACACGAAGCTAGAGCTGTCTCCGAAGTTGTCAATTTCGTGCTCAGAGCAGCCGGCTGCAGCCTGAAGATCAACGAGGACGATGTTGCGGACCCAGACCACTGTGCAGATAAGCTTGGCGAAATCCAGGACGAATACCAAGCGGTGAGTATGTGCACAAGCCACGCTTTGCGCACACTGACAACGAGCAGCAAAATGTCTCTGACTATCCCCTCATCGCTAAGGGTGGAGCCGCCTTCAAAAACGCGTTGCACGGCTTTTTCATTGCCCTCGTTCAAACCATCGCGCAGAACGGCCTTCTGTACGACAACGTCGAGCTCATTGAGAACATTGAGGTGTGGGTTAGCACTATGTCGTCGGCAAGCAACCGCCCGTTTCGCCATACAAGCACCGTCGCATCATTGGCTGTCATCAGCGCGCTTTGCCAGGCTGCAAGCGATGTTCTTGAGAATACCGCCAAAAAGATGCGTCAGGTCGAGACTGAGTCGAAGAAAGCACGTGTCAACAAGGGCAGAGTGTCGGCGGTGAATAAGGAGGTGGCAGAGTTGAATTCAAAGCTAGAAATTGTGAACGGCGCTATCAAGGACTGGTTTGAGACCGTCTTTATCCATCGCTATCGGGATGTCGACCCTAGGATTAGGGTCGAGTGTGTTGAAGCATTAGCAGACTGGATCATGATATATCCAGACAAATTCTTCGACGGAAGTCACCTGCGATACCTGGGCTGGGTTCTCTCGGATCCGCAACCCCACACCCGACTAGAAGTTGTGAAGCAGCTTCAGAAGCTATTTCACGATAAAGAAAAGATCGGCGGACTGAAGACTTTTACTGAGCGCTTCCGCCCACGCATGGTCGAGATGGCCACCCGGGACTCTGAAGCAAACGTTCGCGCCTCAACTGTTGAGCTGCTTGACATTCTACGAGAAGCCGGCCTGCTAGAACCCGATGATATCGATTCTGTCGGGAAATTGATTTTTGACGCAGAACCCAAAGTCCGCAAGGCCGTTGTCGGATTCTTTGCTGAGAACGTCAACAATACCTATGACTATCAGATTGAGGACATGGGGGGCCAGGAAACGCTTGATGAAGCATTGGCGCCAATCGAAGGAGACGAAGGCTATGATACTCCCAGAGTCGAGTGGCTGAAACTGAAATGCCTGGTTGAACAACTTGTCGCATACGATTCCGACGGAGCAGAGCTGCCTTCTCAAGTGGAAAGGCTGCCACCTTCAGGCTCTCAGTTTGGTCTTGTCGCTGCACCTAACGAGTCTCGCTTCTCTGTGGCTACCCAAGTGCTGTACGACGCCATTCCAGAAATTAGGTCTTGGGAGGTAATCGCCGGGTACCTATTGTACGACCATTCTGAGACTCTCCAGAATGGTGCCGGAGAGGATGCCGAAATGGCGCTCCGCCAAAACTGCAAGCCGACAGAGAGCGAGGAAACTAAGCTTTTAGAAATCCTCAACGCTACAGTCAAACATCGACTAGCGCGGGTGGCTGATGCGCAACATGATAAGAAGAGTAAGAAGACCAAGGCTCAGCGGCAAGCCGACCAGGAGGAGCAGGAAGAGATGGCAAAGAGGCTAGCGGTTCTGATTCCTAAGCTACTCAAGAAGTTCGGTGCTCAACCGGAAGCAGCATCAACTTGTCTCAGCCTTGCACGCGCTGTCAACTTCGAGATATTCCAGGAACTACGACAGGATTCGACATTAAACGCCCTCCTGGACGATATTTGTAAACAGTTTCTCACTCACCACGACAAGCGCGTCCTCATCGAAGCAAAAGAAGCAATATTGCACGCGGCAAGCCACGAAGAGCTGAAAGAGATCGTAGAGGGTAAACTCCAAGCAATCTGGGATGACATCACCGATGCTTTTAGCACCTTGATCCGCGGTCGCGATATTTCAACACGCGGCAACATGTCCGATAACATACTCACCGGGATCATGAACACGGTTTCTAAGATAGCAATCTTGACTCAGATTTCCCAACCGGATCCTCTTGATCATGTTCGTACAAAGTCGAAGAGTAAGTCTAAGAAAGGTACTGCGGACCAGGAACCGCCCATCTCTTCTCTGTTACAGATCTTACACCGTGGCATTCCTGTAGCAGACCTCGACACTGAGGTTGAGACTACGGAAGACGCACTCGTCCGCAACGCTATGGAAATCCTAGTGCCCTACTTTGGCTGGAAGTTCAAATCATTGTCGGGACACATTCTTGCAGGTACCCGCATACCGGACGATGACCTTACGGTTATTGCAGAGCGGAGAGACCTTTGTATAGAGGTGCTGATGGAGATCATAGACAGCCGAAAGGGGTCTGATGATCTCAGGATCGAGGCCAGTTGCTTATTACTTGATGTGTACAACATCTTCTTCTCCCTTAGGAATATCAAGGATTTGGCCCCAAAACCAACATCAAAGCCGTCACGGGCTCGCCAAGTCCAGGAGGAAGCGAATGACGATTGGGAAGCACTCTGCCAAGAAGTTGATCAGCGGACAACGAGGTCACTGCTTCAAGTTCTCACGGCTGCCGAAGCCACTTATGCGAAGCGTGCGAAGAAGCACCTCGAAGAAGTCAACGTTGACGATGACCCTGTGGATCCGGACGACGAGCCTGAAGACAGTGGTGACGAAGAAGAAGAAGATGTCACCGTCTTGTTCCGTACCCTTATTGCAGAGAACCAGCTGTGCTTGTTGGGCAGTCGACTCATTACCGCAGTACATGCCGGAACATTGGACGGAAAGAGCTCAGGAGATGGCAATGTTGTAAGGAAGCGACTTGAGAGAAACAAGGCGAGATTAGGACACAATTGGAAAGAGGTAGTCGGGTATCTCGATATCTCGAAATCTTCGAAAGGAAAGGGTGCGGCAGCAAAGAAGGTCGTCAAGACTGCCAAAGAGCCCGCCAAAGCCGGGAAGAGCAAAGAGATTGTGATCGAAGATGACAGCGAAGAGGAGGAAGAACAAGGAAGGGACGAAGATGAGGAGATGGCAGAGGCAGAGCAGAACGGGGATATTGATGCACTAGAGAAGAACGGTGCGCTGGACCAGTCGCCGGAGGTGGAGAGTGTTTTAGGGGACTAAGCTATGGGGTTGTTGATGGTTCTACTTTCATGCGTATACTTAGCGGGAGGCCTGCGAGACATATTTGGTTGGGTATTGCGTCGTACGTTCTCACGATCCCCCTTTCGAGGTGTTATATGGTTCATGAATCGGGTTCAAGGTCCTCGGGACCTAGGTGGTTCTGGCTGGTGGATGGATTCCATTCAAGTATGAAATCTTTTAGACAGTGTCTCCAAATGAGATCTAATAGCTGCCTCTATCACTATATCTTCTTACTCTCAAGGGACATGTTGATAGCTAGTTCATGCCTTTCCTTGGTTTAGGTTGGAGTCGCTAGTTCCGGGCTAAGAGCGTATGTGGCCCAAGCTCTCTGGGCTTCTTCACAGCTCACAATCTTTGTCCTTCCGCTCACCAACAACAAGCACATCATCTCCACGCCGTATGTTCAATTGGACTCTTTTCCTTCCATCTAGGTGAATTGGACAAACTCCCTCGCGCCACCATCACCGTTAATAAACATCGACTAATTTCTCAAAATGCCCATCGGTCAGTCACGATAACAACCCCACCGAGACTTAGCCCCCATGTCCAGCTCCTCTCCCTTTGCAGCCTCCACGTCCAAGCCTGGCTACGGATCTATTCTCCTCAGCCTCCTTCCTCCAAATACACCAGTCCTATCTAATGTCTCCTACCAATACCCGCTCAAGCTCGTTGCGCCTGACCCTCTACCTCTCCCCGAACACGACCAATCTGTTCCAAACCTACCGAGTCTCATACATACAGTATTTCTGCTCACATATGGAGGTGGTATAGTTGCAGGAGATAGCATTAATCTAGATGTGCGCCTTCGCAACAAGACTCGGCTTATCCTATTAACGCAGGGTTCCACCAAGATCTTTAAGACGGCAGATCGGAATGTCGTGTCTAGGCAGCATATGGCCGTAAATATTGCGCCAGATTCAGCGCTCGTGTACTTACCAGATCCTGTGCAGCCATTTGCTCAAGCAGCATTTTCGCAGTCCCAGATCTACAGCTTGGAACAGGAAGCCGGCAATCTCTGTGTTTGTGATTGGGTTACAAGTGGACGAAGTGCGAGAGGTGAGAATTGGGATATCCACGAATATAGGAGTAGGAATGAGGTGTGGACGGTGGATACGAGCACAGAAAACCAGGGTAAGAGGAGGCTGTTGCTGCGAGATAATCTGATATTAGACAAGAACGGTCAGACTGGAATGCTGCTCTCAGAACGGATGGACGCCTACTCGGTGTTCGGGACCCTCATAATCCGTGGACCTATCTTCAAGTCCCTCTCACAACACTTCCTGGACGAGTTCGAGGCATTGCCGCGGATTGGTGGCAGGAATTGGGGGGATTCTCAACAACCTGAGCTCACCCGAAAAGAGCAATGGCGGCTGCAACGGCAGCAACAGGAGAAGGCCAATGGCCTTATATGGAGTGCAGCGAATGTTCGTGGATTCGTTCTCGTCAAATTTGCTAGCAGGGAGGTTGAAGGGGCTCGGACTTTTCTTAACAACATGATCAAAGAGGAAGGCTCGGTTCTAAAATCTTTCGGAGAAAGGGCCGTGCTATGCTTGAAATAATTTGTGCGTTGGTTTCAGATACCCTCTTTAGGTCCTTCCGTATACCTTTGTAACATTTGGTCTCCAGCAACTTTCACGCATTCGCCTTCCACTTGCCCTCCAGCATTGGGCTCCAATCTTCACGGCGAATGTACTCCTCAATTGGCGTACCTTCCACTCCAAACTACACTTTGCCATTAACATAATCACAACTGGGGCGTGTGGGTTGCTACTCACGTCTTTGGGATGCTTCACATCCGGATCCCCACCATCCCAGCCAAATTCCCCATGAAAGAGATGGCCTTCCCTAATCTCTCTCTCCAGGTTTTCTGGGAGATCAGCCAGATACTCTGCTGGTGGAATCTGTTCAAACTTCACCCCAACACCCAACATCTTCCCCCAGGTCCCAATGTAATCTTTCCATCCAATCAGGCTTCCAAACCCCAGCATCGTCTGGCCAGGAGGAGAATCAACCAGCGCTTTGACGAATTTCCCAGCATCCCGCTCAACCCACATCATAGGTATCGGAGCGTCTCCTGAATGCGGTTTGCGAAGCACAAAAGAACCGTCGGGAAGTTTTTTCTGGCCGAGGGAGACAGTTTTATTCCAATTCGTCATATACTCCCCAATCTGCAAACAACTCATTTTCTTCGCTAGATCCGGCAAATATTTCCTCACATAGTCCACAACCTTGGCCTTTGAATCAAAATGATAAACCCAAGTATACTTCCCCTGGCTCCACTTCTTAACATCCGCGAGACTACTATACACGAAGCGCTCTAGCGAGGGGATCTGGGCCGCGGCTTCGGCGATATGGATGCCGTGGGAGATTTCGATGTCAAACGCTACCTCATTCGTTGTCTGGCCCGTTTTCTCTGCGATATCTTGGCTCGAAGGGGAGAGGAAAGGGCCCCAGAAGTCGGTGAGCCCGAAGATTACGGAGGCGGAGTGGAAGGCTGTGATTAGGCTCGGGCAGGAGTTTAAGTCGGCGAGAACCATTTCTACGCCTTGAGAGATGAGGGATTGGGATGCAGGGGAAGAGAGGTTGCGAGTTGTGCCTCGGACGCGCCAGCCAGGGGTTGAGAGGAAAGTTTGGGCTACGGAATAGCCCTGGGTTTTGTTAGTATATGAAGATACGCTATTGTAGCACTTAATGCAGAACATAGAAAGGATAATCTAGGATAGCGGTGCCCATACTTTTTACGCTCTCCCTGATTCCAGCAAGAAGTTCAAGAGATTGACTATACCCCAAACTTGTTCCACATTGGGTGTCAACATGCCTTAGTTTGGGGATGAAGAAGGAAAGAACAAAAGTAGGGGGCTATACCTGGGTTCCTGTGATGCCAACAATAACTATCAGTTTCTCCATTTTTTCGGAGCTGCAGTGATGACTAGATTGGGCTTGAGTATATCAGATACCAGCCATTGAAGCTTTATATTCAAGCTTCAGAATCTTCACACCACTGTCATACCGCATTTGTCAGCAATACGTGAATGCTACTCTACCGTACATGAGGGGTGAATGTTTTTTGGCCGAGGTCCCCCAAATTCACCGAATTCTGACGCTTTTCTGACCCCTCGTTCGGCGAGATTGATGGCCCTTATCCCTACAGCATCACAGTGTTGAAGCTAGACCATTGACCCCCACGTGCGCTGATTGGCCGCCCACAGTCTTGGCAGTGACGAAGGACCGGACCGCCGACCTTCGCATTCCTTCACCTTCGCGTTCACGAATCACCACCACAAGTTCACCTCCACTTTCTAACCCTATCCATCCCATGAAAACACAACAACCCATTGGACGAAATTATCCTCCAAAATGAGCGGCAGGCTCATATCCGCCCGTCTCGCCCCGCTCGCTCGCCACATAATCTCCAACACGCCACGCCGACCCTTTTCCTTCGTCTCCCACAATATCCCCGCCGGCGGGCTTCTACGCTCGGATGCAGGACTTCGGCTGATAAAACGACGGCCCTGGCCAGTGGGTAGCTATGCGTTGCATAATGTACCCGCTGTACGGAATATTTCATTTGCGAGAGTCATACCGAAGCTTGTGACAAAGTTTGCGACGGCCGGAGCGGCGGCCGGAGGCGCTGTGTTGGCGGGGGCGACTTATATACAGTACCAGGCTGGGCGTATGTATACACGCGTTTGTTCTTTCTGGGGTGGAGACGAGTGCTAACGGACTATAGAGGCCGGTGGCTATGCACTTGATCTTTTCCACAAGGCGAAGGATGGCGCGTCGGGAATTGCTATCGAAGCATTCGGCACGGCGACCGGAGTCTTTGATCAGATTGGACGAGGGTGGGATAAGAAGAGGGAGGAGCTAGATAAGGTCGAATATCCAGAATGGCTCCAGCGGCTGATGGCGAGAGATGCGTCATCGGGCTCAGGAGAGGGAAGCAACCGAGGTCCAAACCCCGAGCCTCCCAAACAGAGCGGCGCTGCAGTTGCGGCAGCTGGTGTTACGACAGGAGCAGCATTTGGATATGGTTCGCAAGAGGAGGATGAGGATAAAGCTGAGGGAGAGAAGATTGCTAGAGATGAGCAGATGATGATGTTGACGAAGAAGATGATTGAGATACGGAGTCTACTTCAGACTGTTGGGCAGTCGGATTCTCTCACACTGCCGTCAATTGTCGTCATTGGGTCACAGTCATCTGGGAAGAGCTCGGTGTTAGAAGCAATCGTTGGGCATGAATTCCTCCCGAAGGGATCGAATATGGTTACGCGACGACCCATTGAGCTCACGCTCGTTAACTCGCCCGATGCGCACGCAGAATACGGAGAGTTCCCGGCGTTAGGTTTGGGGAAGATCACGGATTTCAGCCAGATTCAGAGGACGTTGACGGATTTGAACTTGGCCGTGCCGGCGAAGGAGTGCGTCACAGATGATCCTATTCAGCTCAGGATTTACTCCCCGAACGTCCCGGATCTGTCATTGATAGACCTTCCCGGATACATTCAAGTTACGGGGCGGGATCAACCTCTTGAGCTGAAACAGAAGATTGCGGAGCTATGTGAAAAGTACATCAAGCCCCCGAACGTAATCCTCGCAATCTCAGCGGCAGATGTGGATCTGGCAAACAGCACCGCTCTAAGGGCTTCAAGAAAGGTCGATCCTCGGGGTGAGAGGACCATTGGAGTCATCACAAAGATGGATCTTGTGGACCCAGAGCGGGGGGCTAGCCTGCTTAGCGACAAGAAGTACGCGCTGCGACTAGGCTATGTGGGAGTCGTTTGCCGGGTCCCCTCCACCACGTCCGGTCCAAAATTATTCAATCGAGGGAGTGGGAACATCACCGCTGCTATCGCTAAGAACGAGAACGCTTATTTCTCCTCACATGCAGAGTTTGGTCCTGATTCACGTCTAAATGTCGGGACGAAGAATTTGCGAAAGACTCTCATGCATGTACTTGAGCAGACCATGGCTGCTAGCCTTAAGACTACTAGCGAGGCTATATCGCGCGAACTCGCTGAAGCCACTTACGAGTACAAGGTGCAATACAACGAGCGGCCCATCAGCGCGGAGTCTTACCTTGCGGAATCTCTGGATGCATTCAAGCACTCTTTCCGTGGTTTCTCTGAGCAGTTCGGTCGCCAGCAAGTTCGCGAGCTGCTGAAGCATGAACTGGATCAGCAAGTTCTGAATCTTTTGGCACAAAGATACTGGAACCGGCCGTTTGAAGATCTGAGCGTTCCGCTGCCGGAGGTCGACCCCCTGAGCAGTCTCATGAAGGCCGACCCGGAAGGCGAAAATTCGATCTGGCAGATCAAATTGGACAACTCAAGCGCAGCGTTGACGAAACTGGGAGTTGGAAGGATTGCTACAAGTGTCGTAGCTGACGCTCTCCAAGCACATATTGATCATTTGATATCGACTTCAAGGTTTTCGGCACATCCTTTTGCACGCCAGGCTATCACTGAGGCTTCAACATCCATTCTGAAAGATCTCTCATACGACATCTCGGATGAGCTAGAGATTTGTATAAAGCCGTACAAGTACAGGATCGAGGTTGAAGATCATGAGTGGGCCAAAGGACGCGAGAATGTGATGAATGCTCTAAGAGAAGAATTGAAGGTCTGCGAAGCGGCGGTTAAGAAGATGGAGGAGCAGATGGGCGGCCGCAAGAAGGTTAGGGATGTTATGGCGTTCATTGATCGTGTGAGAAGCGGTCACGTCGTGCTTGAGGGCGATGGCATTGGTGGTGCAGGGGGATTCAGTGCTGCTCTTTTGCAGAAAGGTATGTTTCCTATTGGGGGAAACACGATATATTGACAAGACGTAGGTCGAGAAGCAGTATTCCTCCGTGATCGGGTTGACGTACTAAAGATGCGGCTCCTAGCTGTAAAGTCAAAACAGTGCATGAACAAGAAGAACAAATACCACTGTCCGGAAGTCTTTTTGGACGCGGTCGCAGACAAACTTACCACGACGGCGGATCTTTTCCTCGATGCTGAACTCCTGTCGAAATTTTACTACATTGTAAGCACAATCCTCCCTCCAACTTCCACACCCATTCTTTTGTACGTGGTTCTCAAGAAATCAATAGTTCCCAAGAGAACTAGATGCCCGTCTAGGCCGTTCTCTCTCCCAAAACGAAGTCGAGCGCTTCGCCCGCGAGGACCCCAAGATCCGGCGCCATCTCGAAGTTGTGCGGCGGAAAGATCTGCTCGAGCATGTGTTGAAGGAGATGCAAAGTCTGAGGCAGTTAGAAGCGAGAGAGAAGAGGTATTCAGTGAGGAGAGACGAGGGGAAGGAAAGGCGGAAGGGAGGCTGGAGTCTGTTCTAGGAATCCTATGAATAGCGAATGGGGGAAGACAGAAAACAGACAGACAATGCACCTGGCAATTCACGATTGACTGGCGTCTCGGTTGGATTAGACTGTGGCGTTTTGGAGGCGGGAGGATTGAGTTGGGGTCGGGGTGTTGGGGGTTGGGATGATACCTTGATAGGAAGGATAACGCTGCTCTCCTCTGAAGAAGGATGTATATAAAAATGACAGGTCATGAATTTATGGTATGAATCAAGTGCTAAGGAATGGACGGGATCTAAAACAAGGAATGTCGCTGTATGCCTAGGCCGTATCATCGAGTAAATCCGATGACAGCATGTGTGGGCGGCTTTGGCAAGGCTGAACGAAGCAGGTCTTTTTTCTGCCAACCGGCAAGACAAAATCTTCACCACGACAAAAGGAAAGACAGCATATTGCTTCTCCATCAAACTCAACATCTGCATCACTTGTGTCACGATTAGTTGTTACTTCCAGCTAGCACAACGCGCCGAAGCCACGCCTAAACGGGCCCACGCTAGTCGCGTCATCCTGGACCTCTGCCATTACCCATTACCCACACAGGACTTTTTCCAACCTCAACTCTCACCGCGGGGCCGTCTATTTCCCCGCTGCAGCCAACCCAGCCCGCCAATGTCGGCGAATCCGGCGGACCGAAAACGAAAGCACTCTTCCCACACCATCCACGAGCTCTTCACCGCGCAACACAAACCGAACACGTCGGCGGCTCCGCTCTCGCCGAGCAGCAAACGCGGCAAGTTTGACAACACTTCCGGCTCCAAGGATAAGGAAACTGCTACGGGGGCTGGGATTGTAGAGGCGTCCTTGGCGATGAGTGCGGCAGATATGTATCATTTCCCGAGCTCGAAGAGGGTGGATGCAGGTGGGCGGGGCGGTAAAGAGGTGGTGGAAATTAATTCGAGCCCGGAGAATAGCCCGTCGAAGCGTCCGTCAATGCCGAAGAATGGGATTAGGAAGGCTACGCCAAATATGCATGCCCATGGATCGGGACCTAAGCGTATGCTAGTCAAGAATTTCAAGCCGGCGAGGAAGGTCGATCCGAAAGATTTTTTTGATCAGGTCTGGGGGAAGGTAGATAAGGCGCTGGATATTGTGTTTTCGCGGGAGGAGATTGCGTTTAGTTTGGAGGAGCTGTATCGTGGGGTTGAGAATCTGTGTCGGCAGGGTATGGCTGGTGAGGTGTGCGAGAGGTTGGTACAGAAGTGTGAGGGCTATGTGGGAGGTGCTTTGAAGAAGAAGGTCAAAGAGATCGTGGGGAGGAAGAATGTTGATATTCTAAGAGGAGCACTGCAGGCGTGGGCCACTTGGGGCGAGCAGCTGGTTAGTGTGGAAAATGCTTTCGATTGAGAAAAGTGGTGGGCTAACGGATGCAGAAATACCTCCATTGGATCTTTTGCTATATGGACCGCGCATATCTCCTCCCGAAGCAGCAGTCGTTGCACGAAATCGCCGTTGACCTCTTCCGCAAGCTCATCTTCGAACAACCGAAGCTTAATTCGAAAATTGTTGATGGTGCCTGTGATTTGATTGCTGTTGATCGCGCCGGGGAGCATATGGATCGGCAGATGTTTTCGGATGCTATCAAAATGTTCCACGAGATGCAGGTCTATACTACATACCTTGAGCCGCGAATGCTCAAGCTTAGCCAGGACTATGTCGTGGACTGGGCCGATAGGATAAGTACGGAGAACGGCCTAGCCGATTATGTCAAGGCTGCGAAGGCGCTCATGAAGGCCGAAATGGAGAGAGTCGAGGTCTTCGGGCTGGATAGTTCCACTCGACGGGACCTTCTCACCCTTCTTGAGGATCGACTGATCTCGAGCAAAGAATCACGTCTCATCAATCAAGACGATCTTGCGGGTCTTCTTGAAGACAATGCTGTCAATGACCTCGGAGCTCTATACTCATTACTCGAACGTCGGCGGCTTGGCGCCAATATCCGCCTTGCATTTATGAAGTGGATAGAAGACACAGGCACCGCTATCGTGTTCGATGAAAAAGAGCAGGACAACATGGTAGTCAAACTCCTCTGCCTCAAGCGCCAACTCGACACTATCTGGAAACTATCTTTCCACCGCAACGCTGAGCTCGGCCACGGCTTGCGAGAAGCATTCGAAACATTCATGAACAAAACAAAGAAAACAAGCACGACATGGAACACTGATAACTCGAAACCGGGAGAGATGATTGCTAAGTACGTCGATGTGCTATTAAGAGGCGGCGCCAAAGCTATTCCCGCACAACTTAGTCGAACGGAGAAGCAGCTCGCTGTGGCGGAGGAAGAGGATAATGAGGATGTGGTATTTGACGAGGATACGGAAGTCAATAATCAGCTTGACCAAGTTCTGGACTTGTTCCGATTCGTGCATGGAAAAGCGGTGTTTGAGGCGTTTTATAAGAAAGATCTCGCCCGGAGATTACTTATGGGACGGAGTGCTAGCGCGGATGCCGAGAGGAGTATGCTGGCAAGGCTGAAGACCGGTGAGCACACACTCATACTGGATGATATTTTTCACTGTGCGGTGCAATATGATGCGATGCTAATGTGGTATAATAGAATGCGGCGCCGGCTTTACAGCAAACCTCGAGCAAATGTTCAAAGACATCGAGCTCGGGCGAGAGGAAATGACATCCTACAAAATGATCCTCGAGGAGCGGAACCAAAAACTACCACTTGATCTCAACGTCAACATTCTTTCCGCTGCGGCCTGGCCTACATATCCAGACGTCCCAGTCATAATTCCCACGCAAATCAAATCCGCTATTGATAAGTTCGAAACTCACTACAAGTCGAAGCACTCCGGCCGGAAGCTGGATTGGAAACATGCGCTAGCGCACTGTCAGATCAAGGCGAAGTTCCCGCGAGGCAATAAGGAGTTGGTGGTTTCGAGTTTTCAGGCTATTGTTCTCCTGCTATTCAATGGGTTGGCGGAGGACGAACATGTGGATTACAATACTCTGAAGGAAGCTACTGGACTGCGTAAGTCACGTCACTTCACACTACCTCCCTGGCCTTCCTCCCAAAAACAGCTACTGACCTACTCCCCACTAGCACCCGCAGAACTAAGCCGCACCCTCCAATCCCTCGCTTGTGCCAAACTGCGTCCCCTAACCAAACACCCAAAATCCCGCGATATCTCCCCAACCGACACATTCACTCTCAACGCCTCCTTCTCGGACCCCAAATACCGCATCAAAATCAACACGGTGCAGCTCAAGGAAACTTTGGCCGAGAATAAGGAAACGCATGAGCGCGTCGCCGCGGATCGGAATTACGAGACCCAGGCGGCGATTGTGAGGATCCTGAAGGCGAGGAAGAAGATTAACCATAGTGAGTTGGTGGCGGAGACAATTCGGGTTACGAGGAGCAGGGGCACTTTGGATGTGGGGGGGATTAAGAGGAATATTGATAGGTTGATTGAGAAGGAGTTTTTGGAGAGGGAGGAGGATGGGGGGTACAGTTATGTTGCTTAGGGGACTTGGTAGCCAGAGGGACAGAATGAGGGGGTTTACGTGGGTAACGAATGGTTTAGTAAACAGGCATTGGGTATACAGGGTATAGGTGATAGGACTGTGTATCTATACAGCCTCCGATAGTGTACCAGACTGACCTAGGTTCACGTGCGCTACAAGTGGAAATTATCTCGCAGTATATGGAGAGGGAAAGTGTAATGAACAAGAGCACCTGGACTTGAATATCTATAATACCTCTACCACTCCTTTCATCTCCTAAGACTCTCGTTCTCTTCATCCTCACTACCATTTTCATTGCGACTTGGTTTAATTCTAACAGCTGTTACTGCAGCAACATCTGCTATTTTTCTTCCCCTACCCTTGGCTTTACTATCATATTCACTTCTTGTCGCGTTTAGATAAGTTATCTCTCTACTCTGACTTGAACCTTAAGATACCCTCTTCTGTCTCATTCTCTTGTTAGATCTGCATATTTCCTTGTAAATACTACATGGTCAGGTGATCTTCCGGAAGGCCGTAAACCCTTTCTCTAGGCTCTGAGTCATACGATCTTATCGAATCGGTCTCGCAATAGGGCCATCTTCAGTCACAGTACATGGCTTTCTGTGGATAATCTTGTGTTGGGAAAGTATTCGGGTTGATAAAATCTTGTTCACATTGAGCCGGGGTGGCAAGAGAGGGCGGTCAGTGTGAGTCCGAGAGCTTTTGATGATGTGTTGAACAGGGACAGGTAGGTTGAGAGAAGGGTTTTGGGCTACTGGGGGTGCTAGGAGAATGTAGTGATGATAACGATGGATGGTTTGTGATATCCAATTCGAGCATTCCCTTGCCTCTAGCACGGATGCGCGACATCTCCCAAAGTGACTGTCTGAGCATTTCGTTTGTAAAGTGTGAGACTTTTTCGCTCCGCCCATGACCTATCTTCTGAAAGCATGGTCGATGAACTGCGCGCGCGTGACCATTGATGATGTTCTCGGACGCGACACTTTTTCTCTGCGTCGACCGGCCCGAGATCCACTCTTCTGGCCCTTCCGGGGTATTGAAATATCTATGACCACCATCTGCTCACTCAGCTTCACCTAGCCTTGCATAGCACCGCCATGCCAGTCTTCTATCGTCAGCCTCCTTCCACCCCTGGACACGCCAGCTTCCTAAGGTCCAACGCCATCGCAGCTCGAGCTTTACCATTTAGAAGATGTGCCCCAACTTTGCATATGATGTAGGACGGTCAGTTGCTTCGAACATTGGCTGATACCGTGGTCGGCACGCTGAGCTTCGGCAGAGACCTCTCGGCGAAATTCGCCAAGGTCATGACCACACCTCCAGGTCCTCTCTAATATTCATCGTCGCCCAACTACAAACGCTGACACTCCGCTCGATGCTATCATACGTTTCTCGTTGCTTTTGTCGCAGTGGCTGCTCCGCTTGCCCATGCTCTCTGGAGTTAGCATAGCCACTCCGAAGGCTACCCTCATTCAGCCTTGACAGATCTTGAACCAATAACGGCTAATATTAACACACAACTCCCTCAGCCTCGTTGCCTTGCGCCTTTTCCCCACCGCTATAATAATGCTGAGGCACAAACTGTTGCCTTGAACACGTTTGGGATTGCGTTTCTGTCTTTCCCATCATGAATCTCCCCCAGATAAGAGCTTCGATTATCTCTCCCACTGCTGAGTCTCATGTAGCGCTGGCAGGATTCCACATCGACTTTTCACTTATAAAAGTGCAAGCACCGAGCGAATATCGTGATATTGGACGGCTCCTGTCACCACGACGCAAGACTGAGGCCGACGAGGGCCAGTCCCACCTCACAGCCGCCCAGCTTGGCTTGCTTTTTGAGGGCCTGGTCCCCAAAGTACCAGATCTTATTCGAGCTTACGGCTTGCGATGTAGCGAAGTTGCCAAGTCTCCCACCTTCAACCCGAAAGGCACTGCCCAGCATGGCCTCTTTGCAAACGAAGTCGGTGCAGACGGCACTGCAATATGGGCGGCCGCAACTTCGAGCCCCTCTGCAATCGCTGTGCATCTCCTTGCGTGCATGCTCTCACGGATGTGGGATCCACCCGCAGCTATCTCGATTTGGATGCAATTGATAGCTGAACGCAAGCAGGCTATGGCAACATCAGGAAATCCAGTGGAGTATGCTATATCGAGCAACATCTGCTTAACGCGAGAACAAGTCGCAAGTTGGCACACGAGCGCTCACGCATGGAGACTCACAGCTGACCAAGCGAATGCACGTCGGCATCATCAATTTCTTGTGATCACTAAGAATCTGGGAATTCCTGTCAACAACAAGCTGCATGTTAGCGACAGTGTACTGGATGCTTGGAGGACATCAATGGTCACGGTCGATAAACTGATCGCAGGACATCCTCAAAGCATCCAAACTGGTGCACCCCTGGTTGGACTTGCCTCTTGGCACTTGTACCCAAATATGGTAGTCTTTGGGCAAGGTAAAGAGCCTAAGCCTACAGAGATATTTCAAAACGATCTACTTGTACAACCTAGTGGTATCATCACACTCGGAATCCAGGACACGAGGCGGTCAGGTGATGGCATCTACTGGTCTCTCCCATTAGCCCATCTTCGATACTATGGACAGCCAATCCAGACTGAGGCACAGTTGTCTTTACAAACGGCGAGGGGTTCTATCGATGATTTAGTCCATGTGGCTCTCGGGAGCTTGATTCGTCGATGGTGCGCTAGCGAAGATGACATAGAGCTCGCACTGAAACTTCTTGTGCGCCTCGATGGATTCCTTGACATCCCGGAACATATGGGAGGAGAGGGGACCTGGCTATCCTTGATGGCATCTGAAGCAAAATCCTTCCTCGATGCTTCGCTCAACATCAAAGCTGAAATACTGCAACTTATCAAATGTGGCCGAAGAAGATTCCCGACGTTCATTGACGATCCCAGGACAGATGCTATTTTCGGTCTATCTCATCCTAGTGTCTTCCTGAAATTACTACCTGGAAACGCGGCGCGGGTGAACTTTTTACGGAAAGTCGCTGAGGATTTCAGCGATCGCCGCTTTTTAATGATTATCCAGTGCAGGTCTGGGGATTCTAACTCGAAATGGGAGCTCTCCTCGGTGGAAAGGTTGCGCAGCAGAACGAAGAGAATATGGGAGGATGAATCTAGCTCGGTCGGGGCGGACGCCCCACGAAGGTACTTTCGATGGTTGAGTAAGTTCCACGTAGATTATTCCCATTTCGAACACCAGCCGGATTCAGATTCAATTCGGCTTGATGTTCCTATTCCGTCATTTTGGGCGCCGCACGGGTCTCATTGGCAACATGCTCCCCGATCTTTTTATGGGAAGATACTCGAAGAAGAATGTGCCGATATTGGTTGGCAGGATGCTAAAGATGCAAGTGTTCAGAGCCTTCTAGCTTTTGGAGACCCCGATGTTGCGGCGTTGTACTGCATTAACATCAGATACTGGACATCCATTTCGCCAAACGACCGACCACAAGTCGTAAGTCGATCCCAGTATCGACCTCTTCCGAACATTTGCATTCTTCGACATATACTGTGGGCGCTGGAAGAGAAGCTTCCTAGCAAGGCGGCACTGCCTTCTAGAGAGGCTCTCTATGCACATCTTTCGGAAGGGAGATATACGACAAATGACCTCCTAGACGAAGATGAGCGACCAGTGTTGACAGCTTTGAGAGGCCTAGTTACCGTTTCCAAACTCTACAAGGGTCTCACCAACGCAACCGTCGATCTTAGGGTTGCCGATCGTCCACTTTCTAAGCACCAGTGGATCCCTCGAGGCTCACAGAGCCTACGTACTGAGCCTTTCGGAACTTACCCACTCACCCGCGAGCAATCCCTTGCGTGTATTGCTAGGTTTGAGTCCGGTAATTTCAATTTCCATCCTTCAGCTATGAACGGTGTTCTAGCAATATCAAGTGGAAATTCGATTTATGTTGCAAGATGCTTGCTCGAAGATCCATGTGCGCATCGAGCTTCCAGAGCTATTGAGCGTGTTGTCGGAAATCTAGGCAAGACTGGGATGGTCATGTTGGTATCCCCGGAAGTGCCGCAGGTGCGTCCGATTTCCGACAATGTTCGACTGGTCAACCATCATCCCTTCGATGGGAACGAGGAGGACTGCTTCGGCTCTACTACTCTCCACCTTTCCTTCACAGAATGGCAACTCCCAATGGATGTTGGGTCGAGAGGAAATCGAGACGTCGAAGCCTACTACCTTGAAGCAGCTGTCGGAGTGTACGATCGCGGCAAATGGGTAGCGGACCTCAACATCCTCGACGTTTTCAAGCACCGCTTCTCCCGGATCATGCCGATGTGTACCAAGCGTCATGAAAACCCGTTACCCCGAGAAGAACTCTGCAAGCTTGTATCTATCGATAGCTGGGAAGAGCTACTTGACGGTCCACCGGAAGTCAGTGTCGTCCGCGCAAGAGGTAATTGGCAGGCTAGACTTGCCGCTGCCGCACTGTCAATTCAACAAGGCCATGAGACGCGTATAATGACCCCGGACCAAACCTGCTGGACGTGTTGTTTGTCGCTGAAAAGCATCCCACAAGTGGACAAGAGAGAAGCAAACGAAACTAGTGCCCATGATGATGATATTATAGAAGTCCCAGCAGATGCATTTGATGAGGAGCCATCTGACAGTGAAACAGATGAAGTTGTTCAGGCGTCCTTCAGGCGGCATGAGAACAGGAATAAGGGTGCGGACGATCGTAGCTCAGGAGACGGTCAGAACGTTAGCAGAAAGATGGGCATGAACCGGAACATTGTCTACATTCTCTAAGGCCTCGAACTTCACTACCAATACAACAGTGCCCCACTTTCAGATTTTAGGGGCCTACGTGCAGCGCCTGAGGCTCTAAGAAATGCCTAATTAAGTTAATAAACAACCCAATGAGGCAGTATGGTACACAAAGGGACTGTAGTACTAGGATACCAGAAAGCTGCGGGCAGCATTAGCAACTATATTGAAGAATGTTAAGGTGCCATAAGTTAATATATGAGTTCTCTTAGGTGTGGAAGGGCATATTTGACAAGTGTTATATAGACTGTTCCATAAAGTAAGCTCAAAGTTTACCCATTGTACCTGTAGGTGAGCTATCTGCCATCTGTCGATTAGGAACACTACCTATATGCCCGACACGAAGTATCACCTCAAACACTAAAGGTCGGTGAGAAGCCATTTGAGAATTGGTATGTCAACATAGCATGTAAGATGGATGGCGCTGACAAGCTTAGAGGAATTTATTCGAAAATGCAGAGAAACAGGGTGATGAGAACGTTCAACCTAGACTTAATCCGCTACTACTGGGTACAAAGTGCCCGCACCTACGTCCCAACTCGGGTCGTCGATACAGCCACGTTGACTCAGTAAAATCTTACTCGGCTCAACCTCGGCTCAATACGCTCACGATTGCACCGCCTCAACTCACGCTTACTCACAGTCACCTCAAACTCAATCATGGTCGCTCACGCTCGAATCTGGCTGCCTTAGGCTGCTTATGCTGCCGCTCAGTCTCACACTCGCGGTCCCGGTTCTGGGCCCCTCGTCATCTAAGCAGCCACGCAGTATGCGATGAGAAAAATGTCAAGTCGACGCGACCCTGTTGAGGGTCCCAGTTTCGGGATCCCCTTTATAGAGCGGCTAGAGGCGATCTACCGCCGGTGGCTTGCTGATGCAATAGGATAAGGCCCCTTACGTATAGCTGTCTGGATGGGATGAGGGTGGTTGGATCATATGTATAAGGGTGTCCTCTCCGTGTCACTTATTTTATGTTAAGCAAGGAAATCCAGTCTCCCCTTCCCTCTAGAATCTTTAGTTGATGCGGTTTTTCAATATCAAACCGGTCTTCTTATTCTCTGTGTCCCTTTATTCTCTTTCTTTAAGTTTAATCGAACTGTGAGGGAGCAGAGCTATCGCGCCGATAGTTGTCTGTCCGAGCAAGTTGCTTGATTGAAAGAATATAGCTAATCTAAAGAAAGAAAGTTGCTCTAGCTAAAGGCAGTGATTCAAAGTCAGGTCCGCACGTAATGCCGACGTTTAGCCGGCTGCCGAAGTCTAGCCGGGGTCCGTGCGTTTCAGTCTAGTCGTTTGACTAGATTGGGATTTCGCTGTCCACTAGGCTGTACTGTGTACGCGACTTCAACGCAACCCTACTAAGGGTTAGCCTTAGTTATCGTTCGGGCTCAGCCCGTAATATTACCCTCCCTCCTCGCTCTCTCTCTCTCTTCCTTTACCTATTTAAAATACTCTAGGGCGGCTGTATTCTCTAGTTCACGTCTTAGTTCCTATGTTGGCGCTGTCACGGGCTGAGCTCCGTGTCTTCGGCCAAGGCGATGCCTCGGCTAATCCTCGGGTGGAGTAAGGTGCCGACGGCACACCTTACCGCTAAGGAGCGAGCGCGCGTATCCAAATTCTTCTTCTTCATTAGCTTAGTTATATTTTTCAATTCAAGCGCTTCGCTCGGGACAGATAACTCTCGGTGTAAAAGCGCTGCTCCCTTACATTATAACTAAGCTCGTCATCCTTTTCTTAAGCAGACCTCTCGTTGCACGTCCCTGCTCCTGGCCGTTGAAACTGTCGTTGAATAGTAGCTCTACTGATAGAGCTGTATTACGACCTTACCTCGACAGACCTCTCACTGCACGTCCCTGTCGATACGGAAGCAAGCTGATTGAGCTGTGCTTAAAACCCTTATGGACAGACCTCTCGATACCTAGGTAGACCTTCAAGACTTCAAGATTGGCCGGAATGGGATAGGCAATTCTCGAAAGCAGTCGGACGCAATTCCCGCCCGGCGCGAATAGGGTCGGAGGCAACGATAAGACCGATGACTTGAATCCGGAGACAGCTAACCTGAAGACAAATAGCCGGGGGACGGTCGTCCTCTAGCCCCAGCCTAGTAATAGCCCAAATGATCCGCTTAACTAGTTAGTCCATTCATTTGCTCGTTCTCGCATTCGGGTCCGGTCTTGTCAACGCGTAAGTTGCCCATCTCTATGCTAAATGGGCTTTCTTCCTGCTAATTACCACAGTAGCACGACGATGCTTACACCTAGCCTAGAGTCCCTCACGATGAAGTTGCACAGTACCGACGCGGCTGTTTCCACCTAGATTCTAACAGCACCGATCTTCTTTAACGCAGCGGCAGCCTTACTTATTATCGCTAGAGCCGATATCTAGGGCAGACGGTGTAAGGGGCCTAGTTCATGATGCGAACTCAAAGGGCTGTATTGCTACGAAGAGACTAAGCTAAGGAGAAAAGGAAGAGAAGAGAGGACGCGAGCTTGCTCGCGTAGGAAAACCCTGCGGGCATGGCCCGAGCTAGCGGCCGGATGCGTGTTCACGTGACCGTGTGCTTGTGGTCGCAAGGGGGCAAACTGGCGCGCGCCAGTTTGCTCTACTTGCCGGCCACTGTCTTGCCAGCGAGTTGGCGGCCAACTGGCGACGACTTGCGGCTGACGGCAACCTGGCGGCCAGTTGGTGACGACTTGCGGTCGGCTGGCGACAACTTACGGCCAACTGGCGACAACTTGCGGCCAACTGGCAGCTAACCAAGGGCCAGGCGTAGTCAGCCCATCACAAGTCAGCTTTCAGCTTAGGTCGGAGGAAGCGGATACTACGATCGTTGCTAAGCGGGATAATAATTACCCCTAGAAGTCACTTCCTTCTCCTCCTCTGAAGAGCCTTGTATAGAAGCTAGCCCTATTAAACGGTCGGCTTACGGGCAAGTCGTTCTTTAAAGAATTTACCAAGCCTATTAAAGTCATTACTTCGCCTATTATCTTCTACGCTAGCTTCCTTAATACTATGATACTACTCCTACTATCCGCCCTACTAACCTTCCTATTAATCATCTTGTCTACACTACCGTATAACCTTAGCCCCACCGTAATCGGTTTAACCACTTTACTACTGTTCACTACGAGTCTCCTCACTAGCCCGTTCTTCGGATAGCTGTTAGACACCACAGTCTCGTTCATAGCGAATCACAACAGCACTATAAAGGGAATTGTAAGGGTGAAGTCCTCGGGGTGCGGAATTGCCTCGGGACAAGGGCAAGCAGGCTCGCGCTCGGCCAATGGCGTGCGCGAGGCCTCAGCGAAGCCGTGCCTTACTTGCTCAACCAATAGTCAACAAGCACGTCTTGCGCGCAGCAACAAAACCGCTGCGAGCTCTTAAGGAGCCCGCAGCCGACCCCGACCAATTGTAGGGCATTTGGGTTGCCGATAGGCTTGCCGGCTTCGGGCCAGCAAGACCTTGGCGTTTCTCCGGGTTTAATAGATTCCCACCTCGCTGTCTCTCGTGAGACAGCGATTAGTTCCCCACTTAGGAATACAATCGCTTTCCCGCCTCCGGGCAACTATCGTGCCTTCCCACCTCTGAATCTGAGTGCTTAAGGGCCATACCCGTCACAGGAATAGCCGAACCCGAGTACCGTCTTGCGCCCCTACTTCTCACAATCCCCATTCTCATAGACGGTCTTTTCGGCCTGGGCGCCGCTCTAAATTAACACCTTCCCCTCATCTAGATTATCGTTTGAACAATACTAATTAACACTAGTGCGTCTACTAGCTACTAGGCCTCTACCGCCTACGTTCTCGACTGCTATCCCCAACATTCAGCCCAGGTGTTCTTAATCAGCCTAGTCGCCGCCGGAGCTCTGTCTACTATTCTTAGACCCCTCGTCAGGTGGATCCAGACTACCGGTCCTATAATTGTCTTAGGAACACTTGCGTGGGCGACTTTGATTATCTCGGGCTCCGCGTTGCCGTTTTGGGTCTTTGGCAAGAGAATTCGCGCTTAGTATAGAAGTGCTGCATAGGCGCAGAGGATGCTAAACTAAAAAAAATAACTAATGTTTTAACTAAAGAAAATACGTAAAGGAAAGGCAGGGGTTGTCCTTCACCCTATCCACGCTACCCATGATCATCTGGTCCGAGATCTCTTGGGTGGTGTGGTGAAAAGACTCAGTCGATAGACACCCTTATTTGAGGCGCTCAATAGGGTAGCCAAGACCGTAGGCTACAACTTAAGTTAATATATATTCACGTCGGCGTCTTAACAAGTGCTCCATCTTATAAGGTCTAGACAAGGCTAGTCCGTAGGCTAGTAATCTAACAAGATGCGCTATATAGCGATATCTTTTCTCTTAGTTTATTTTTATTTAGCCTTCGAGAAAAAGCCGCACTTCACCGAAGCTTCCTGCTGGAGGTATACCGCGGTAACAGACTCGTTGACCCTCGTAGGAGTAGCCGCAGGCTCGGATGTAGAATCCTTTCAGCCTATACGTTACATCTTCCATCTCTATCACGCCATTTCGAATGCCAGAGAAAGATCTCTCATCGTCGACGATTTCCCACACAAACGTCGTAACGATAATCCTGTATCTTAGCCAACTTCAACATCGACGCCTCGCGCTCTTTTGTTACTGGGCAGATCACGAGACTCCTCCCAGAGTCATTCTCCACTTTATCTCCACTCTGTGGGTATATATGAGAGCCTCCCCCAGGCCTCTCTGTCAGACCTCATGCACCTCAATCAACTCCTCTCCTCTCACCTCCTTTGAGCACGTATCGCTACCAATTGGCTCTTAGTGACATCTTTCTGTCTCTTTTTTCGTTCCTTGTTCGCGGGCCCCTCTCCCGTGAGTTCGTGGTTGGGCGGGCCGTCACTTTCTATGGTCATCGCAGCTACGGTATGTTATTATTAGATGTCGGATTAGACGTCGGCGTGTTCTGGGATTTAGATGCGGGGCGGAGAGAGTGTAATGGCCTAGCAGCAACACACTATTGAGATGCAGATGATGTTGACAACTGTCTCGAGGGTCTTGAGGGCGATGCCCACGGTTTTGATGGTGAGTCGGGGGCACTTGGTCTGACACTTGTAGGATGGTTGTGGTTGTGAGTAGCCTAGTCCAGAACACTCAGATCGGTTCCTGGTGCTGCGACGTTTTTGCTTTTACCTCGCTGACGTTGCAAGTGGCCGGGTCATACGGCTGTCCGGCCATGCGGTATCTCCATTCATTGCGGGCGGCTGCAGGCTTCAGCTGGGCGAGCCAAGCAACGAGGACATATCTCGCCCCTGGGCTATGCCAAGCTTAACATCGGAAATGCTGGGTTCGTGTGACCACATAAGACCGCGGAACAAATTGTATAGACGGGAATTCGCGATCTCTCGTCGTGATGAGGGGAATAAGTGTCGCACTTTAAAGAGCCGTCACGCCTGACGACACGGTCTGTTGTGATCATCGAGCTTTGGGCCCGTTTGTAAGTTCGTGAACTCAGGTCCATCCGTTGCCCACCTTTCGGGATTACGACTGATGATGTAAGTGAACACCTTTCCCAGACATCTTACGAACCGTGTTAAATGTGCAACTGAGTGCCTTCAGACGCATTGTGATCAATGTATTGCCTACTTCAGTACACAGTATGATCTTACGTTCAATTGTTAAATTCGTGTCAGACATTTTACTCGTGAAAAATGAGAGTGACCTAAATTCCGATGCCAGTGTAGCGGCGAGAGTAGCCTCCATCAGTCCCGTCGACCACGTCCAGCTTGTGCACGCCATTCGCGATGCCCTTCACACTCGGATCGTCCGGGGTGAAGTACTGCCTGCGCTGGTGCTGGTTCTGGTGGGCCTCGAACATGGTGGCGTAGAACTCGGTCCAGCCGCCCATGCGCACCCTGACGAGGCTGTACTTTTCCGGGTTCTTGGTGGCAGCCTGATAGGTCTTGAGGTCTGCGCACGTCAAGGTGATGAGGTTCCCACCGACCTCGCCGTCGGCGTACTTCCTGACAAAGGCCTTGAGCTCGTCCTCGGGGAAGTCCTCGGTGATGTTCATGTCGACAGGCGAGGCGTTGGACATGCCGTACTCTGCCGCATCGTTCTTGACGCTGCGCATCGACTGATAGATGTTGCGGAAGGCCGGGTTGGGGGGCAGGTCCTGCGGTGCCGGCACGGGCGACAGGTCCGATGCGATCGGCATGCCGTTGCGCCGCCCGTCAGCCGACGCGCCGTACGGGATGCCGTCTCCCACGTAACCCTCGAAGGTGCCGATGCCCGGCGTGACCACGAACTCGAAATCCTTGCCGCACTTGTCGCGCAAGGCCTGTATGGCGCCCTTGACAGCCGGGTGCGGCTCCTTGATGACCTCGTTGCAGATCTTCACGATCTTGGTCATGACCTCCTCGCCAAGCGCGTTGACTTCGCTGTTGCCACTGCCCCATTTGGGTAGCGCCAGTGCGATCAAGCGAAGCTCCTGAAAGCGGAGACCCCGCTCGGCAGAGTCGGCGATGTCTAGCGTTTGCTGGTCCTGGAAGGGCTCCTGCATGTTGTATCCCCAGTCGTTGACCAGGCAGTTGACCAGCTCCGGCAGCGTCACCATGGCGCTGTCGTGGTCGTACACCAGCTTCTTGATTGCATACAGCGAGTCTATGGTATTCGACATGCCAACGCAGAGCGGCGCGATGATGTGGAACTTGGGCCCACCGTTCGTGTGGTCACGTCCCTTCTCTATGCAGCCCTTGATCAAAGTCGACAGGAGGGGGCTTGGACAGACGGTCGCTAGATTGCCATACTGTCCAAGCAGGGTATAATAGAATGAGACGGTCAGCCAACGAATCTGATCAAAAAAGATAGCTTTCAAGGTTTCGAAAGTCTTGATTTTGGCCGCAGATGGGGAGCGGAACGTCTGCTTCAGGCCACGCAGGTATTCCGATCCAGCTGCTCCGTAAGTGGCTCCCTGGTTGATAGTCTGCTCGAGAGCCAGCATGGGGTCGATGTTGCTGAAGGTGAACTCTGACGCACCGGCGAACATGGGCTCGTAGCATCCGTCGGCCGCATAATCGCGAGACCAAGCCCGACTGACCGTCTTGGGCGTCTGTCCAGACTGGAATAGTCCCTCGCAGAGCTTGTCGTCGTTGTACATGATGGGCTGAGCGCCGCCCGACAATATCGCTTTGGCAGCCTCGTCGAGATATTTGGATGGCATGCCCTTGTAGACGCGTAGAGAAAGGGTGGGTGCATTGACGGGGATGCGACGGGCGGCCTTGAGGCACAGCATGGTCACCTCGTTCGCGCCTCCTTGCGGCACATCGTCGTCCGTTGCCTTGTAACCCCCGACGGTGATCTGCTGCACCCACTGGTTGATGCCGCCGCCCTGGGAAAAGTTGCCCCCGACGCCGTTGACTGACGTCGTGCCGTATGTGCTGTAGTCGTAGATCTTAGAACGGTCGACAAACGCATTCTCACCAATCTTGAGGAACAAGCAATCGATAATTTCTTGCGCTCGCTCGGGCTTGATCTTGCCGTCCTTATAGTCCTTTTCCAGGAACGGCCATAGAATCTGGTCGAGGCGGCCGAGAGATGTCAGCTCGCCGACCAAGTGCAGGCAGCAGTGGAAGGAAAAGATCAGCTGAACGGCGTCCTGAAAGCTTCGGGGCGGTTCTGTCTCCAAGCGCCTCAGACGAGCTGCTATCTCCTTCATGTTTGCGCTGTCCGCAGGCCGCCTCTTCGCAGCCTTTAGAGCAATCTCGGCCCAGTTGAGCATGTATTTTTGCACACCCTTCAGCGACAAGATCGTGGACTGGTAGAACGCTGCCTGATCGCTCTTGGCATCAGAGGTGCCAAGTTTGGATCTGAGCTCGTCGATCATCTTTCTGAGGCCTTTGGTGGCTAACGTTTGAAAGTCCGGAACGACGTGACCCATAGCGGACCACTCGTTCAGTTTGGCTTTGAGCCACGCAGCCATAGTTTCTGCTTCATCGAGGTACGGCATCACCTCCTTTCCTCGGCCTAAGGTAAAGTCTGGAATGACGCCGACGATCAACTCGTTGGGTTCGATGCGTAGCAAGCTGTTTTGGGCAGCTATCTTCGAGTCTGGCTTGGAGAGGATATCTGCAAGCGTGTGATAGTTCGCTTGACCTTTGCGCACCGCCACCGGCCGTTTTGCGAGTTCTTGCTCGGAGACCCCCTCAAATTGACTGAGGGGCGGAAGGCGAGGAAAACGCTGAGTATGCAGCCAGCCGTCGCGCCAGTGGTTGAAAGTTCTGGACAGCAGACTCAAGAGGCGTGGGGTGGGAGGATCGCCGCCCTTGTAGGTTCCCTGGCCCATCTTGTGCAAGTAATCCTGCGTGTTGTAGAACATGTATCCGTTCGGACTGCTGACCTGCCAATGCGGATCCTCGTAGACATCGCTAGCGCCTGCCACTGCACTGACCTTCAGCTGCCGGGCGGAAGGGACGTACCAATAGCTGCCACCGATGCCCTTGACCATCTGCATCAGTCGATCGACGGGGGTGCCATTGTCGTCGCCGAGCAAGTTTTTCAGAATCTCCTCGAAGCGGGGCTGGAAATTGCAAAAGGCGACGAACATTATGCCCGTTTCGCGTCCGGGGTGGGCGTTGGAGTTTCCGTAGGACAATGCTTGCCGGAGCAGTTTTCGCTGGTCGCGATTCTCGTCGAAGATGTTGGCACGGTGGATGTGGCCCTGCGCTATGTTTTGGGGTATGACCATGTTGTCCGTGTTCCGACCGATCATCTCGTCTTGGGAGTCGGCAGTTTGCTGAGAGATGCCTGCCCAGTCGATTTCAAAATTCTGGGTGAAGCCGAAGCAACCGCCACGGTTCCGTCCCTCGTCGAGGAGGATGTCTTCGTTGAGACTAACCGGGTCGTTTGGATTCGTGATGCTGTCCAAGTATCGACCGCCGAGAATGCGACAGTCTCGGCGTTTGCCTACTTCGAGGGCGATGTGCTTCTTGGCGATCTTTTCGATACGGGTCTTGACAGTATTCAGAACGTCCCTTACTCGCTCAGGGCTCGGTCCCTTGACGTAGAGCAGCACATCGCCTCCTGTATCCTTCAGCTTTATGTTTCGATTGAGGACTTCCCTGTGGATATCGAAATGCTCATTTGTCCATGCTTCCCATAGGTCTGGACTGAAGGCGGCAATTAGACCGCAGTCTTGGTATTTGGACTCAATCTCACGACTAAGTTGCTGGAGGATGCTCAATACTTCCAAGCGTGTGTCAACCTGTTCCTTTTTGTCCAGGGCAATTGTCCACACCTGTCCGAAGACCGCCCGCATGAGCAGGCCCTTTTGAGCATACTGCAGTGTGCCTTGACGTAGGGCCATGGTGGATACGATCACACAAATTATCGACAACAGAAGATAGGTCTGACGAGAGCGGCCTCTGGGTTGTCAAAGGTAGGCGTGAAATTAGAAAAAAAGAAGATCCTGCTCGCTCATAAACTGATTAAAACGGCAGAGGTAGAAGCGATGAGGATTTTGACGATATCATGCGCGGAGCCCTATATATGCAGTGGGCGCTTATATAAGCACCCACTGCATATATAGGCCTCCATATCTAGCAAGCCAAGACGTGAGGCTGAGATTCCGCATAGAGACATATAATTAAAAGCGTGCGGTGTATAGAAATGATGTCGTTTTGGACGTCGATCGGATCGCTCTTGCTGGTAGCAGAAGCATTGTCATTTGGGTTCAGCCTTTGGGAGATGGCCCTGGTGTTTTGAAGGGAGGAGCAGGAGCAAGCTGGGGGCTTCAGACTTGCAGATTGCTCAGAAGAATGAATTTCGTCTGAAGGCGGCTGGAACAGACACCTGACCTCGATTGACTTCTTTCCGTGAATGAGTTGTTGGTGCGGCCTCTTCCAGAAATTAGTAGGCTGGGCATTTTCTATTTTGCGAAGCGTTCGTCAGCGGAACTCAGTTGAGGTCCAATGATAGTCTATGGTCGACAAAGACGCCATAGGCGATTGCCGAGAAAGGGCTGTGCAGATTTTCTTTGCTTTTGCAACCTGCCGTAGTTCTGCGATCCTCATCGAACGCTTGTCGGTCTGCCCTCCCAGGCTGATTCTCAGACTTCAAGAGTATCCAAGATCTTCGAGTCTCCAGATTGGAAAGTCTTAATATACCAGAACTCCTGGTGAGTGGGATAGATTTTCGGACATGCAGGATGTAATCTGTCCAAACATCTCATACCTTGTCCTAGGGCAGACAATGATCCAGAGTGCCTTGAGTCGCGGTCCATATGCCAGCAGCATTGTGGGATTGGAGAGGGGCCGGATCGAGTACGAATCGGGGTATGGGAAGACGAAACCCCACCTTCTGGATTCCGTGACCCACCTACGATGCGGCTCAACTCGCCAAGCTCAACAGAATCCAACAGCGATACCCAGGACCTCTCATATTCCTGACATTGTCCGCCCACGCTAGCTCGCGCTCATACCCATGAATGCGGAAAAATCGTTTGAGGATCCACTGAGCGTACCCCGTTGATTGTGATCCGTAGGTTCCCATGTCTGTCCGATAGCAGAACTCGATGCTCGGGCACAGATATCGCGATAACCTCAGCGCTTCATCGCGGAGCCAGGACACGGAAGTGAGCTCAACGTAAGGACAGGCAGGATTGCTATGTGCTATAAGTGATGCCAGTCGGGCATCAGGGTCTAGAGAGGGGTAGAAATGCGTGCTGAGGCGGAGGAGGGTGGAGAGGATGTGTAGTTGGGCGCCCTAGGAGAGGTTGTAAAGGGCCGCAGTGTTAAGCGAATCCCACTCAAGCGCAAAGGGGAAGAGTCTGTCCGCGTAGCTGTCGTCCGAGGGGTTGTGGAGGCGGGATGGTACGGCGCGATAGGGGAGATCTGTTAGTTGCTTTCGGACGGTGTCGCGCCATGATTCGAGCTTGTGGTACAGGTAGAGAAGTCCTTTCATGACGGTTGCACGCCAGATACTATTGTCGCTATTCGTGTTGCTCAGGAGACGGGATTCTTCGAGGAGACAGTGGATTTCGATAATGATGTCGACGATTTCTTCAAGCTTATTTAAGTCATCGCGGGAGCCCATTAGTTTGTCCCATTCGAGGATCGTAAGGCCGAGTGCCTGTTCTTGGAACAGGCCGTAAAGAGTCTGTTACTGAAGCGTTAAAGGAGGAAATAATGCCCGGAGCTGGGAAGACCTACGCAGATGACGCGCAAACGAGAACAAAGATTTTGCTAGAGATCAGTCCTAGTCTCTCGTGAAGACAAGTTTCGGGCAATCTCTGTAATTCCCTGGCTGTGCGCAGACCAACCGTGGCCCCTAATCGGATAGACAAAATGCTGCAGCCGTTAGCCGACAAAGAGAGACCACATACTGTAACGGGCCTAGTTCATGATGGAACTCAAAGGGCTGAATTGCTACGAAGAGACTAAGCGTAGGAAGAGAAAAGGAAGGGAAAGGGGAGTTCTCAGGCGGATCATCGGGAGACGGGAGTTCCATAGGAGAGCAGTAGATGACAACCCTGTGGCAGTCTTAAGCTCGCCTTATATTGCCTTGACGATACGTGACTGAATTCGAGAGTTGAGAGGCACAGGGGTATGAATTAAACTTCTCTACAGCTTGACACCATCAACCCAGGGCTCCTCCACGAAAGAACTTCCGACGCTAGTTCAAGTCAGAATAGTGTTCGGAGCTCCCCATAAGGTGCATGAGCCGCATTTTATCTCGCTGCTCGCTGGCTGGACGGCCGAGCGAGGATAAACGCTCCGACATTAGAGAATCGAAGATGTAACTGAGCGAGTGGAGATTTTTCCCGTCCTTCTTTCTTCATTTTACATAGAGTGGACAAAGTCTCGCTTTCACCGACTTGTACGATAATAGGTATTCGAAATATCTACTCTTATAAACTCCTTCCCGCAGCAGTCATCTGTAACGGCCGTCATCGTGCCCGGCCAGCCAGCTCTGACCGTGTCCTTCACCCAATTAAGCAACGACATTCGCAAATGCCAGCGCAAGCTCGCCGCTCTTGGCATCACCCACGAGTCTGCCGTGTCCATTGTCC
Source organism: Lindgomyces ingoldianus (assembly GCF_010093535.1). NCBI lineage: Eukaryota > Fungi > Ascomycota > Dothideomycetes > Pleosporales > Lindgomycetaceae > Lindgomyces > Lindgomyces ingoldianus. Next base: position 249,860 of record NW_022985196.1, read on the forward strand.
TCCTAAACAGCTGTAAGTTTATTGTACGCTTTCATCGGCGCCACTTATAGATTCTATAACTGACGACTACTCAGGTCTCCTTCCTCGCCGCATCGTGGCAGCGCGGGTAAACTATTTATCCCCCGAACAGCTGTGACCAAATCTCTGACAAGACCAGCATCGCCGCGCCGCTAAACCCAAATTACAAACAATCCGAAGTCGAATTCTACATCGATGACCTCTTGTCGTCTCTCGCCCTAGTCCCGAAAGGCGCCTTCGCCGCCAACGCGCCCTCCGTCCGCGCTACCCGCAAGTACAGGGGATCGAAGAGCCGTACTAAGCCACGGATGACTGAGGCCCGAAAATAGGACTAGTCAGTCTATGACACCTCATATCCCTCCGAGCTGATTGGGGCCCAATTTCAGACCGTCTTCATGCTGCTCAGGGATAAAATCAGGCACAATCAGATGGGCTCAGGCTTGAATCAAGCACGGTCACGCCGGCTCACGGTGGCTCAGGGCGAGCTCGTGAGTGCTCAGCCACAGCTCAAGTTGCTTACTAACAGCTCACGTTACACCCTGCGTAACTCACGTCTCAAAACAGAAATAGACACTATGCGAGGGCATTTTATCCCCGTGTATCTACCGCTATATAACACCGGACTTCAGTTCTGTTTAAACCTTAGAGCCGTAAAAGTTTGACCAATTATTCTCAAGATGTCCTCCGATTCGTTTGGAGTTTGCAATTCAGCTAGCTTTTTTTGGCGGGGATCTTACAGTCGCATGACAAAAGTCTGTGTACATCACTTTTTCCCCACCAAATCGCGACGCGAAAAAGAACCACGCGCATTTAATTTTATATGTAATTACATACTTTTTTTAATGTAAATAATTAAAATATATTTAATACTAAGTCTGCTAGCCATGCGCGAGTTGTACAGCCTTAACCCTCCTTAGCATTAACTAGATAAGTGTACAAATTAGTAAATTAGGTATTAGCTGCTACCCCTTCTTTAAAGCAGCACAAAAACAGTTCTAATCCTCTTCTAAATTACCTAATTTGTTAAACTTAGAATAAAGCTTGTGTACAATCTTTTTAAGAGCCTACTAGAGGTGCTTAATAGGATTAAGGTCTAGTAAATACAGAGGCTACTCTAGGGTCTAAATTCTATGCTCTTTAAGAAAGATCTAAGTTACTTAGGCGTTGTAAATTAGCGCATTATCTTGCATAAAGATCTGCCCTAGTAGGTAGTTTAGCAGGAGACCTTTTTTAAGCGTTTTTATGTACAAATTTGCAGAATACCCCCCGCGCTTGCTCTAGGGGTCCCTTAGTATAATCACTAATTCACTCCGCCCTACCCTCCTGTTACTAGTCACCTAGATGGCCCCCTATACTATCTAAGAAGGTTGTTTTAATTTCTCCTTTTCTTAAATTATCTCTTATTACTAGCGCTCCTTAGGGTATTAAAAACACTACTTTTTATTGCCTCCTAAGTTAACCTTAACTAAGCACTTATGTTACAATCCTTGCTTCAGGAAGCACTCGGGTCTTATGGTATTCCTAGGGGGGAAGTAGGACGGGTGGTAGGGGCTAATCCAGTAGGGTGTACAGTCCTACGTACAGGCTATTAGGCTAATAGAGGGCGATATAGAGTGACTAGATTATGGTTTACCCTTAATGCAGCAGTAAGGAGGCTAGGTTAAACAGTCCTAATAGACAGAGTTAGAGGTATATATAGTGTAAGATATATAAATAGTATTATAGCTCTTTAAAAAGCTAAATGCTACTTAGTCTATGTAAAGAATAAACTAAACATTAAACACACCTTTTAAAGGTTATTTAATGTAAGAACTATATACATGTGCTAGGGTTGCTAAGGGGAGCTAGCAGGAGTTTAGAGGAGCCTACTAAGAGGGGCTTCTATAAGCTCTCTCTAGCTTCTAGGACTTACAGCCTGTTTCTCTTATTAGACAACGCATTCTTCTGTAATTTTAGGCAGCTGTGCTGCCTCTATGTCCTCTAATTAGTCTGTAAGTAAGCCTTATTCTAACCTAGCTAGATTATAGAGCACTGCTAGTAGAGTTATGCTAGTCTAACTATAGACTGTAACACGCTACCCCTTCTCCTTAGCAGCGTTCTTGCTGCTCTGCTTACACAACTGTGTTAGTAAAAGTTTATTTATAAAGTAAGCGCTTACCTACTAAAAGGCGTTCTTAATATCTATTCTTTTATACTAAATAGCTTATTAGTCCTGCTTGTCTTATTATCCTTATGTTACTCTTTACTTTAACCCTTTTTATTAAATAAAGATAAGGCCCTGCAGCGCTTACTAGTTTTTAGGGTTATTTTATATATTAACTTTATCTTTAGATAAGTATGTTAAGTGTGTAAAAAAGCATAGTAAATGCAACACTTTTATTTCTAATGCTGTGTAAAATTGCCTAAAGAAAAAGAAAAAAACACTTTTTTAAAAGGCTAAGGCTTTACAGGCCTAGGATTACACATTATAGGATAAATAATAAGCTTAAGTCTAGAAACAGCTTTATTTACAAGAAAAAATGTTAGGGGTAATAAATAAAAAGTGTTTTAGACAGAATTATATCTAAAAATTACTAGATCTACTAAAGGCTTATTACGCAAAATACTTAAAGAGGGACCTTTTCTTTTTAAATAAAATAGAAGCTTTTAAGGCTAAAGTAGAGAGCTGTTCTTTTTTATAACCTTTATTAGCTAAGACTTATCTCTAAAGGCTGCTACTATTTAGTAATAATGTAGCTATTTTTTTTAATATAAGTGCCTTATTACCTAGCTAGTTTCTTTTAGATAAGCTTAAAAGTACTTTTGTACTAATAGCTACACATTTTATAAGTTCTTAGCTAGTTCTTATGTGTTTTTACTAGTAAGCTACTTTTTTTATTTTACTAAAAACTTTTTTTAGTTTTTCTAATTACTAACTATATATTTAACTTTATACTCTGTTTCTTTATCTTTTTATCCTTATGTAAATAAGGGAATCTCTTTAAATGCTTTTTTTAGTTTAGAAATATAAAACTACAGGTGTATCTTTATATATAGAGGAAGCTTAAGCTTATAATTATTTTATTAGGTTTAAAAAACTTTATATAGTTTTATTTTTTTTTCTACTAGTTTCCTAGAGGGCCTAGGTATCTTAAGATTTTTAGTGTTAAAGTACACATTGTAACGATTCTACGAATCGTTCTATCTCGGGTTGCTCAGATCCTATCTGAAGGGTCCCTGTATTGGCCCTGACTATGACTTGACCTAGTCCCCTGCAGTTGCCCCTATTCCCTTATGTATTTAGTCGCACCTCGCCCCTATAGCTAGCTTAGTAGTTTTCTAATATCCTATGTACTAGGCCTATAGGTGTTATTAGTATTCCTAGGTCTCTAAGTCCCCACGCACTCCTATATGCCTCTAAGTGGATTTATACTGCATTTAGACCTATTGTCTTACCTGCGCTGTTATATTATATTAGAAAACTTACTTTTGCTAGTAATAGCCTTATTAATAATATTACATTAATTATTTGTTTAACTACATCTAAGTTTTAAAAAGCGTCTAATTTAGTTTAAGTTATAATTTCTTACACACTATTATATTAAATTATTTAGTTAGTATAAATAGGATTCTAGAGACCTTCTATTAACTAAAGCCTTTAAGTTTAGAACTTTTTATCCCCTACAATTAAAATTGCTTTTAAAAAAGTTATAAAGAGTGCGCTAAGGTAGAAACTTAAAAACTACTAATAACTTATTAGGATTAGAGATAACTACTAATGCCTAACTTTTAACTACTATTAGATCTTATTATAAAGACTGCAACTTGTTCTAGCTGCAGCTAAGGCAAAATGCCTGCCTTTAGAACTAAACTACTACTAACCTTAATAGCTAAACCCCTTTTTATAGGACTTAAAGCTAAAAACTTACTAGATTTAAAGTTAAACTCTAGTAGTATAGCCCTTAAAGACTAAGTTGCTTAATTAAAGGCATAAATTAAATAGCTAACTAGATTAAAAACTATTAGTTTTAATTATTCTCTACTAACTACTAAATTACCTCTAATAATGCCTTAAATTACTTATGCTACACTAATAGTAAAAGACTTTTTAGGCACTTCTAAGCTTTCTTAAAGCTACTTTACTAAACATATGCTTAAAATTAAGAACTTTACAGACAGCAAAGAACCTATGTTTAAATAATAGTAAGCCTTTATTATAGACAGACTTAATATTAATGTAGATTACTATTAGAGTAAGCGCGCACGCATAGCGCTAGTATAGGGACACACTGCTAGTATTGCAAAGGAATACCTAGAGCCTAGATACCTAGCTAAATTAGACAACTTTTAGTTTAAGAATATAAAAAAAATAATTAAGCTTTTATAAACTTACTTTATTACTAGTAATAAAAAAACAAAGGCGCAACAGGTGTTTTAAACTCTAAAGATAAGTAAAAAAAAAGTGTTTTCTGCTTTTAAAGCTTACTTTATTAGTGCTACAGTTAAAAAGTTTATATTAAAGGTAAAATAGTTCTTCTACTTATAAAAAAAGATACTACTTAGCCTAAAAGTACTAAACTTAGGTTTTAAGCACACTTAGAAGAGCTTCTTTAAGACTATAGTAGCCTACCTAACAGCCTATAACATAGAAAGAAGGAATACTCTTACTATTTTAAAGTAAACTGTTAATCTTACCTAATAGTCTACTATTAGACCTAGTATAAATTAGTCTTAGAAGGTTTTTAGTAATATATCTAAGGCAGTATACTATTCTAGTGCACCCTAACCTGCACCTCTGTTAGTACCCTAATTTACCCTAGCTACCTATAGACAACCTAGCTAGACACCTGCCTCTAAAAGACAAATAACTTCTAGCAGCTATTATAATTATAGTAAACTAGAACATTTTACTAGTAATTGTTTTATCTCTAAAGTATAAAAGATTAAGGTAGAGTAATAGAAATCTAAGAAAAAGTTTATAGATATAAATAATTACAACTTAGATGCCTTCTAAATAAGAAATAGTAACACCTAAGAAAACTCTTTATCTTAAGCTTAAGTAAGTATAATCTATTAAACATTAATTTATTACACTTATTTAAAGGAAAACACTTCTAAGTTTCTACTATTTTGTATTTAAAAAGCATTAAAGTCTATTTAAATCTTTTAGTTAATACTAGCGCTTATAGTTTTCTATTTATTAACTTACTAACTACTAAGTTATTATTTTAATGCCTTTATATCTCTATCTAACGCTTACTATTTAAAGTTATAGTTAAAGGCTTTTAAGATTAGATCTAAGTCTCTGTCTACTAGTATATCTGCTTGTATATATAAATTAATAAAAGAAGCATTTAAAACTACTTTTTTGTTATTATAAACTTTAGCTTCTAAGATTACATTATTAGCATTAAATAGTTACATTATTTTAAACTCTATTTAGATATAAAGAGAAATTAGATTATATAGCCTAGTAAATATCTGCCTACTTATAAACCTTTGCTACTCTTGCTTATATAATTAACCTAGCCTACATGTAATAAAAAAGTAGAGCTAAATATTAAATAATATAACACACTATAAAAAAAGGACTAATTTTAGTAGTTATGTAGCCTAATAATCTACTGCATTAAAAGTTTGCTAAGGCTACTAAAATTATACAAATCTCCTATTGTCTATAGTTTAAAGACACTTAAATTATTCTTCTGCTTATCTATTAAGAAGTCTAGAACAGGTCTAAAGGAGGTCTATTTAGCTACTATTACTCTAATTTTAGTAAATGCTTTTTATTTTAACATAAAAAAAAAACAAGTTCTTTTTAACTTTTATTTATAAAATTAAGTAGTTAATTAAAGATAAGTAAGCCTTATAGTTAGACGCTAAACATAAAACTAAAGTATTAGTAAACTTTTAATTACTATCTAAATACTATTAGTACTAAGATGTATTTAGCTACACTGCAGCTTACTAGCTACTAGTACATTGTCTATATAACTATAAAATTGTCCTTATAAAGCCTCTCCCTAACAGTTACAGTCTGTTGTACAAACAGAACCTTAAGAAGCTAGAGGCAATAAAGAAATATATTATAGACAATCTAAAATATAGCTTTATTAAGTAGAGTTAGAGCCCTTTTACATCTTTTATCTTTTATGTACAGAAACTAAATAGCAACTTATATATTTATGTTAATTACTATAAACTTAACACTTTTACTTATAAGAATGTGTATCTAATACTGTGCATAGACAAACTCTTATTAAGACCTACTAAGGCAGTAATTTTTACTAAGTTTAATATTTACATAGCCTTTAATAAGATTAGAATAGATTTAAGCTTTAAAGAGTGTACTACCTTTTAGATATAATATAAAACTTATAAGTATAAAGTTTTACCTTTTAGATTATATAATAGTCTAGCAACTTACTAGCGCTATATAAATAATGTATTAATTAACTATTTAAATAATTTCTGCATTGCTTATTTTAATAACATTTTTATTTACTCTAAAAATAAAGCAACTTACATCTTTTATATTAAAAAAGTCTTAGAAAGGCTCTAGTAAGCAGAATTATAAGTAAAGATTAAAAAAAGTAAATTTTATGTTACTTAAATAAAGTATCTTAGCTATATACTTTTAAATAAAGGACTAAAGGTTAACTTAGAGAAAGTAGAGGTGCTACGCAACTAGTAGGCGCCTACTACTATAACAGGTGTAAAATCCTTTCTAGGCTTTACTAAATTTTATTAGTAATTTGTTTTAAAATTTTTTTATATAGCAAAACTAATTATTACGCTTTAAAGCCTTACTACTTTTTTTATATAGACTTTAGAGTGTAATGTAGCTTTTAAAAAGCTAAAGTCTGCGCTACTAAGTATACCTACACTTTACTATTTTAACTTTATGTTGTAAACTAAAATTAAAACTAACACTTTTAATAAAGTAGTAGTAGAAGTCCTTTCTTAGAAATAAGTAGATAGAAATTAGTGCTCTATATTATTTTATAGTAAGGTCTTATCTAGTTTAGAGCTAAACTAGAAGATATATAATAAAGAGCTATTTGTAATTATTACTGTGTTTAAATAATAAAGTGCTAAGCTTACATCTATAGCAATAAGCACTTTAGTATATACTAATTATTATTTATTAGAGTACTTTATAATAATAAAGGTGCTAAATGCTTATTAGGTTTATTAAGCTAAAAAGTTAGCTTAGTATTACTTTTAAATTAAGTACACCCCTAGTAAGAATAACACTAAGGCAGATATTTTTAGTTATTATAAACAAGATGTAGAAAATTTAAGAGCAGCTTAAACTAATAATAAGTTAAGAGTTCTACTAAAACTGCACTAACTACACCCCTAAATTAACTCTAAACTAGCCTAGTACTATATTACTTAAATAACAACTTAAGCAGCTATGCTAAATATTATAAAAGGACTAAACTAGGTTATGTCTTTAAATTTTTTAAAATTAATTAACACATTACTTTAAAAAAATTAAGCCTTTTTTATGTAAAAGCAAGAACTTTTACCCTACTATTATTAAATAAGAAATAGACTACTTTTTTATACTAACTATTTATGTGTTCTAGTAGACTTGCTACTATGCACCTAACTTATCTAAAAAGTCTATAATTAAGTATCTTTAGCACACCCTAGTGCTACTAAGACTTATTAGTTACTGTCCTAAAAGTACTACTAAAAGAGTATAAAGGCTACTTGTAAATAATATGTATAGAATTACCTTCTTTGTTATAAAGCTTATCTAAAACAGACTTAAACCTTAGGGTTTATCTACTTCTTGCTAATTCCTGCTTAACTAATGCAGCACCTATGCATTAACTTTAAGAAGTTCCTTAAAAACAAGTCTAGATATAATTAGATTATAGTTATAATTAATTACTTATTAAAATAAGCTATTTCTATCCCCTGCTATAAAATAATTAATGCCTAAAAAATAGCTGCTTTATTTATTTAATAAGTGTACTATTTTAGCTACATACCTAAAACTATTATTTTTAATTAAGGACCTTAGTTTATATCTAGTTTCTAGTCTAAATTCTGTTAAATTTTAGGCGTAAAAGTTAAGCTCTCTACTACTTATTATAAAGAAATAGATAGCTAAATAAAGATTATAAATAAGTATATTAATTAAAGACTAAGGCTTTTTATATTTTTTTACTAAGACAACTAAAGTTCCTTACTACTCTTAATTAATTAAGCTTAGATAACCTTGCTTTATGTAATAATTAAAATGTTTCTGTATTAAGTCCTATACAGCTCTAAACTATGTTAAAGCTAGGACTAGAAACATTCTACAGAACCTATTACAGCTATAGATAAGCTAAATTATAAGAATGCTTTAGCATTAGCAACCTGCATACATGCAGCCTAGGAGTTAGCTAAGACCTATATAGAAAAGGCCTAGGATTAGATGCAAACTATAGTTAACTGCTACTACTAGCTAGTTAACTAGAAGGTTAGTAACATAGTCTACCTAAACACTAAGAACCTAGCTGTTTAAAGACCTAGCTAAAAACTATTTAAATAATAAAAAGGCCCTTTTAAGGTACTTAAATAAGTTAAAAACTTATACTACTTAGAGCTACTTTTAGGGTTAAAAATATATAACGTCTTTGCACTAAATGTGCTTTATAAAGACTCTTAAGATCTACTTTTAGAACAAGAACCTCTAAAACCCTCTAGAATTACTATTAATAGAGTAGAGAAGTAGAAAGTAGAGAAAATACTTGCTAGCAAGCTCTACTAAAAAACGCTTAAGTACTAGGTAAAATAAGTAAAACACAACTCTAATCTAGTCTAGTATAAGGCTTTAAATTTTATAGGTTCTTTTTATAAATTAAAAGCTTTTTATAATAAGCATTTAAATTGGCTAGAACCTTTAAGAGCTTTATAAAAGTAGATTAAGGCTTTTAAAGCTAGTGTAAAAGGTATAGATTACTTAGTAAATAATAAGGTATAAAAGTAAGAAGTTAGATTATATTTTTATATAATATTATTACAACTCTACAGACATGTTGCTTAGAAGGTCTAACAGTAAGCTGTTAGACACCTCTAGACTTTTCTTTTCTTTCTTCTCTACCTTTTTTTCTTTTCTCTCTCCCTTTTTTCTTTTTCTTTAGACTCTTTTTAAACCTTTTTTACTTTATCCTTAGCTGCCTAAAAGCACTGTAATGTCTGCTTAAAAGTTAAACACTAAAGCCTCTAGGGCTAAAACCTAATAGAGTAGCTTAGAGTTTTAGTAAAATAAGGCCACCTAGACACTAGCTGTAGAAAGACTAGCTTCCTAACTCTTTATAACCTACACTACCTGCGCTAGGTTCTAAGTAAACTCTAAAATAGCCTTAAAGGCCCCTTTCTTGTCCTTTTTACTCCTTGCGTTTTAGGCTGCCGCCTATAGCTTAAGATAGCCCTAAAGGACTAAGAATTCCTTTTTATAATATAAGAGGACCTACGCGCGCGTTAGTAAACTATACCCTAGCAGTATTAGATTATATTTATATAAGGTTGCATTTTTTATTATGTAAGGTATAATATTTATATTTCTTTAATTTAAAGGACTAATAAGAAAACTTAACTTAAAGGCTATAAGTAAAGGCGTAGGCAGCTTAAAAGTAGATAACTTAAAACGCCTCTAAAAAGGCTTTAGGAGGGGGGCAAAGCAGCATAGTAATTTTTTTTAATGCTATAATTAGTTAGCAGACTAAGCTATAAGATGTTAGGTGCATAATAATACCTATAAAGTAGAGAATTTAGATAATAGCTAAAAAAGAAACTAACAAAATTAACTAGACTATATAAGTAAAGTAAGCAAACACTTATTACTATAAATAATAAATTTGCTATATTAATAACAACTACACTACTAGTTACTACTAAATAAAAACATTATAATAAAGGCATTATATTAGTATTAGGTTTTTAGTCTATTTCTTAGTAACAGAAAATTTTAGTTAAGATAGTTATACTTATTATATTTTATCTAAATTAGTTTTAAAGCATTTTTAAATACTTTTTAAACACTGCAGATAGGGACTATTAGCTTATAGAAGGGGGGGGTAGTGTAATAATTCTATAAATTGTTTTATCTTAGGTTGCTTAGATTCTATCTAAAGGGTCCCTATATCAGCTCTAACTATGACTTAACCTAGTCCCCTACAGTTGCCCTTATTCCCTTATGTATTTAGTTGCACCTTGCCCCTATAGCTAGCTTAGTAGTTTTCTAATATCCTACGTACTAGGCCTATAGGTGTCATTAGTATTCCTAGGTCTCTAAGTCCCTACGCACTCCCATATGCCTCTGAGTGGATTCATACCGCATTCGGACCCATTGTCTTGCCTGCGCCGTTACACACATAGTCTTCTAGGTAGATTTCTAGTCCTAGTTATTATAATTTATTTGTATACTTCTCTATTATTTCTTTACTAGACTTAGCTTTTATTACTAACTTTTTATATATTTAATGTAAGTCTACTAGCTAATTTATTAACTTTTATAAGTTTATAAGTTAATTTCTGTGTAATATAAAGTAAAAGTTATATCTAAAATTAGCTTTATATAGTGTTTCTTTTATTATAGCTAATTCTACATTATTAATAGCTAGTTATGCTATTAGAAGCTATTCTACCTAGTTATTTTAAGTATAGAAGATATACTTCCTTAGGTACTTTTTTACTTCTACATTTATTCTTTTAGTCTAACTATCTGTCTATAGGTAATAGGCAGTTAATAGTTTATAAGTTATACTAAAGTGCTACATTACTACTTTTTAGAAACTGCTAGTAAATAGCTTATCTTAGTTTAAAATAATAATTTTAGGGCATTTATATACTAATATTATATTTTATTTTAATTTATAAATAAATTTTTTAGCAGTTATTATTTTCTTAAAGGGCTAAGTGTATAAGTACTTAGTAGTTTTATCTAAAGCTACTGTAATTATGTTGCACATTCTATCTATCCCTAGTTTTTTAGATAGGGGTAATTCTATAATAAAATCTATTATAATTATTATTTATAGTAACTTTAGTGCTTTAATTAGCTAAAGGTACTTATAGGCCTTATGCCTTTATAAGTTATTCTTATTATAGGTGTTACATTCTCTAAGCACCTTTATACATAGTTGTTTTACTTTTAGTATTTATTATAGTATAGCAGCCCTTAACTTTTTCTAAAGAGTGCTAATTTTTAGATATCTAAACATTAGAGATTTATAGTATTTTTAAATTAAGTTTTTTTATCTTTACTTACTAGCTATAAGTATGTAGAATTCTTTTATAAGTTAAAGCTTATTATAAATCTATTTTTTATTAGTTTTTTTAAAGAGTGTAAACTTTTTAGTTCTTTTCTTTTTTTTATTAAAGTAGTCTAGTCTTTAGCTAAGGGCGTTAGCCTGCTAGTTCTGTGTTTCTAGGACATGCTTAATAATGCAGTTAAACTATGCAAGCTTTATTACTTATTTTATGTGCATTAGCAATAGCTTTTTTACTATTAAAAATGTAACTAAATTTGCATAGTTAGTTATAATATAAAATAGCTTTACTATTTTATATAGTTCTATAGCTTATACTCTTACAGCATTTAATATTACTTTTAATTCTTTGTTAGGTATGCTGTAGCCTGCTTTAGGTCCTAAGAACTTAGCAGAATAGTACGCAACTAGGTGCTATTTTCTGTCTTCCTGTTTTTAATATAACGCAGCCCTACTAGCTCCTAGGGATGCGTCTATGTAGATCTTAGTATCTAATTATAGGTTATACATTCTTAGCACTAGCTTAGCTGTTATAGCTTATTTTAGCACTATAAATGCCTTATTTATTTATAAGGTCTAAACAAATTTTACTATAGCTCTTTCTTTAGTAGTAGTGTTTATTAATAGTATAGCAATTTTTAAATAATCTCTAATTATTTATCTAATATAGCTTAATAGTCCTAGAAATCTTTTTACTTTCTTAACTATTATAAGTTCTAGCTACTTAAGTACCTTTTATATTTTAGCTAGGTTAATTTTTATTTCTTTTTTATTAATTATAAATCCTAAGTATTTTATTTTAGTAATGTAGAATTTGCATTTAAAGAGCTATAAGTAAAGTCTATACTTTTTAAGCTATTCTAAGACTTTTTATACCTTCTATATATAGTCTTTAAGGGTATCTTTTAAATAGATAAGGACGTTATCTAAATATACTAAGGTAAAGATATTAAGGTATAAGTTAAAAGCTATATTAATAATTTACTAGAATATTACTAAGGCATTTATTAAGCTAAACAGCATTACTAGTAATTTATAAAGTCTCTATAAGGTTCTAAATACTATAAGCTACTTATCTTCTTTTTATATTCTTATCTTATTAAATCTGTCTTGTACGTTAAACTTTATAAAGTACTAAGTTCCTTTTAATTAGTTTATAATATCTTATATAATTAGTAAAGGAAATTAGTTTTAAATTATGTTGTTATTTAAAGTCTTATAGTCTTAGTAGACTTAGATTTTTTTTTCTTTCTTTTTAGTAAAGACTATAGCTAAGGCTATAAAGCTGTAACTTTTTTAGATATAGCCTTATACTAGCATTTTATTAATGTATTCTTATAAGGCTTCCTTCTGTACCCTAGTTAAAAGATAAAGCCTATGTGTTTTTAGATTATAGTCTTTTATTAAGTTAATAGTGTAATTCTAAAGCTAATATAGTAGTAGTTTTCTAGGGTCTTTTAGTGTTTTAAACATATCCTTATAGTCTTTATATTTAGGCAGGATGTAGCCTTTTTTTTAGATTTAAATAACACTAATTTATTTTACATTCTTATTTTTCTTAATTTCTTTATAAGAGACTTTTTTAAGTTCTTTTTTTATTATTTATATTACCTAGGCTTTTAGCTCCTAGTAAAGAAATTTCTAGAGTTTTCTTTTTTTAAAGTAGTAACTACTACTTTATTTTACTTATTTATAGACTAAGTATTTATTATTATAGCATACTAACTAAGTTATGTGTGTGTAGTTATTAAAAGTTTTTATAGTTATAGTTCTCTAATTAATTACAAAATTATGTGTTTATAGCTAGTTATAGCCTAGAATAGCGTTGTACTTACCTTTTAGCTAAAGTATGTTTATAGACCTCTAGTCTTTTATATTAGAGGTTTTAAGGTCCTTTTTATAAGTTTCTAGGTTAATCTATCCTTTACTATATTTAATTAATAATGCATTAGTAAGGGTTACCTTAAATAAGTTTTTTTTTATGTTAAATAGTATACTTTGTTTATCTACTTAATCCTTATTTATTATAGTAAAAGTGCATCTGCTGTCTATAAAAGCTAGCCTAGGCTATCCTTTATATGTAAAGGTAGTTGTTAGGCTGTGTTCTACCTCTTATTTTACTATAATTACTGCTAATATATTATGTTTAACTTCTTTATTTAAAAAAAAATAAAGATTAATATCTTATAAGTTATTATTAAACTTATTTTTTTTTATTTTATAAATTTAATGTTTTTAATTGTAGTAGTTAGCTGCTTTACATTTATAATTTTTAACTAAGTAATGTAATGTTAGGTAGTCTTCTTTTCTTACTACTTTTTACTAAAAGTAGTAGAACCTGCAGTTGTTTTATTTTTTACACACTACTTACCTCTTCTGCTTATATAAAAGGGCAGTTTAGCAGGTGTAGCAGTTTATAGTTTTACAGGCTAAAGCTGTTTCTTACTATAGGCAACTGTTATAGTTCTTTTTTTATGTAAGCTACTAGCCTATTCTATACTTATTATTCTAATGCTTAATGCAATACTGTTATGTGCATTAGTACTAAAAGTATAGATAATTATTAGGTCTATGTAACATGTTAAGGGGGCTTTTTTAAGTCTACTAAGAGTATTCCTGTGTTTGTACTATCTAAACAAGGTGTTCTTTTTATTAGTAATTATTAGTGCTATAAGTTTTATTTTTACAAAGTGCACACTAACTATAGCTTTATTATATTACTAAAGCCTTCTTGCTAATTATAAGGCTTAGAAGCAGTGTTTTAGGCTTTCTAAGTGCTAGCTTTAGGACTTTAAACCTAGCAGGTCTACCTAGTCCTTTTAGTTTTTAGTTTTTAATCTTAATAAAAAACTACTATTATTTTTATTTATTTATAATATTATACTTAACTTTAGCTATTTATTATATAATGTTAAATATAAGGTAGTTATTACTAATATTTATCTAGTAAAGTAGAACTATGTAATAACTTAGGTAATTATGTTATAAACTACACTTCTAGCACTTACATCTTTAAAACTATTAAAAAAGCTCTTTTGCTAAAGTACTAGGGGTCTAGTCTTAAAAAGGGAACTACTTTTCTCCTTTTTAAACATTTATAATATATCCTTAAATTTAAGTTTTTTTTTTATATCTTTTAAAAATTATAAGGTCTTGTAATACTATATTAAGGCTACTAAAGTTTTAAATAACTACTTTCTAGTACACTTTAAAATAGTTGTTTAAAAATAGTTACTTCTGTATTACTAGTAAAGTTTATTATTTAGTCTTTTTAATATTTTCTTGTCTATAAGGCTATATTTAGTAGTAATAGCTTTTATTATTATAGTAGTATTTTTATTCTCTCTCTTCTAAAAGTTTAGGCAGTTTTAGTAGAAATGTCCTACTTTTTTATAGTTTAGGCAGGCCTTGTCCTCTAGCTACTTTTATTGTTCCTTTATTAAAGGCAGCCTATTATGTCCTAAAACTTAGCTTTTCTTAGAGAAAAGGCTTTATATGTGCTTTACATAACTAAGGTTTATTAGTTCTTTATTATATTATAAAAGCTTCTTTTTCTTAAGAATAAACTTTAGTCTTTAAAAAGTTTCTTTTTATTTCTTTTTTTTTTTACACTTTTTATAATAGTTGTTATAAGTTGTTACTTACATAATAAAGTTTTTAAAAGTAGTTAGTTTTTTACTATGTATAAATTTATTTTTTACTATTTTACTTAACTTGTTATAAAACATGCAGCAGAGAGCCTTCTAGTCTGTCTATCTACAGATAGCTAGCTGTTCTCTAAAGCGTGCTGCATAGTTCTAGACTAAGTTTATTTCTTATTTTATAGTGTCTAGTTTATTAGCTATAATCTTTTTTTTATTAAAAGTTTTATAAATAGCTGTTAAGGCTTTTTTAAAGTTTTTAATATTACTAAATATTTTTTTTATTTTAAAAGTAAGTGCTTTACTATTTACTTTAAAGTTTATTTAATTATTTACATAGAGTTAGAACTAAATTATAGGGGGGCCTTTTAAGTATAGTTTTATCTAGAATATTATTTCTATGTTAGTTTAAAATGCTTCTTTATTATATTACATATAAAAGTAGCATCTTGTAAAGAATAGTTAAAGGTCCTTTAGTAATCTTTTAAAAAGCTTTAAAAAGGCTAGTTTTAAAGCTTTTTTAGCTATAATACTTATTTTTTTAGTTAAAATGTTTTAGATTTTTACTAACTTTACTTATAGTTTATGTATTTAATAGGCTTAATTAGTAGCTTTCTAAGAGCTTAAAAGTTTAAAAAAGTTTTATAATTTTATTACTTTTTAGTAGAGGTTAGTAATTTTTTTTTTAAGTTTTAAAAGCTTACTAACTTTATTACTAATCTACTAAAGTTCTTTAATATTATTCTAGATTAAATTAATTTGTTTTACTAAAATAGCTTTACTTTAGGTAGGAACTTCTATAGATCCTAATAGCACAGCATAGGCTATGTTAGAATCTAAGTTGTGTTAAAAAGTTGCTATACTTTTTAAAAAGGTAGTATTTAATGTTATAATTCTTACTTTAGAAAGCACTTAGGTCTTATAGTATTCCTAGAGGGGAAGTAGGACAGGTAGTAAGGGCTAATCTAGTAGGGTGTACAGTCCTATGTACAGGCTATTAGGCTAATAAAGGGCAATATAGAGTAACTAGATTATAGTTTACCCTTAATGCAGCAGTAGAGAGGCTAGGTTAAACAGTCCTAACAGACAAAGTTAGAGGTATATATAGTATAAGATATACAAATAGTATTGCAGCTCTTTAAAAAGCTAAATGCTACTTAGTCTATGTAAAGAATAAACTAAATGTTAAACACACTTTTTAAAGGTTATTTAATATAAGAACTATATACATGTGCTAGAGTTGCTAAGGGGAGCTAGCAGGAGTTTAGGGGAGCCTGCTAAGAGGGGCTTCTATAAGCTTCTTCTAGCTCCTAGGACTCGCAGCCTGTTTCCCTTATTAGACAACGCATTCTTCTGTAATTTTAGGCAGCTGTGCTGCCTCCGTGTCCTCCAATTAGTCTGTAAGCGAGCCTTGTTCCAACCCGGCTAGATTGTGGAGCACTGCTGGTGGAGTTACGCTGGTCTAACCGTAGACCGTAACAACTTATTAGAGAACTTAACAGTCCTTCTTTTCTAGTTAAAGTAGCAGTACATCCTAGTAAATTAACACCTAATTTAGGTGTACTTCTTTAGCAGTTTTAGTCTCTTATTGCAACAGTAGTTTGTTAACCCTTGTTTCTTAAGAGCTTAGTACACAGTACGCTTAGATAGTAGGTGTGCACAGTCTATAAGGTAAGCTTCCTCTATGAGGCGATTATACTAGATTTTCAGGGTCTTTTAAACCTAGCAAAAAAGGAGGCAACTCTTATAAATATTAATCGCATGTGGCCAGCTAGATCTTAGTAGTAAATAAGTGGTGTGGTGAGTTTTCTATCTGTAAATTATGTTGTGCACGCATCTACGCAACACGCTATACTCCTCTATTATTTCTTAATAAGTACATCCTGCCTTATACTTTAAAATAATACTAGCCCTTGCTAATTTACCCCCTTGTCCGCGATTTCTGCTTATTTCCTAGCTAAAAGAACAGCGTGGCATGGTTGTGGGGTAGTGGTTTGGGGAGGGGTTGGATGCGCGACGCGATGTTTTGGTGTTCGCGCACGGTTCATGTACACAGACTTTTGTCCTAGAACTGTACTAAGTTCGGCCGGTTGTCTCTTAGGTAAAGGCTACTCCCAGCAGCGAAATTAGCAGTACCGAAGACATCAAGATCAAGGGAGTAGCAGCAGCACGAGGGAGGGGAAGCAAACCTAAATTTAAGTGTGCAGGTGCAGATGCGGATGCGGGGACTGGTTCGGGCAGAGCTGATAGGCAAAATACCTCTAACACTCCTCCCCCTCCCCCTGAAGATCCACACCCTCACTCCAACCCCACAAGATTGCACCGTGGACATGGGAAATGCGCCGGAAGCGACCGAGGCCGAGGCCGAGGGAGAGGGAAAGGGAAAGGGAAAGGGAAAGGTGATAGCGAAAATGAACACCAGAACCATCCTCCAGATTAAATGCTACGATGATTCAGTATGCGAATGCGGGTTCTCTAGGGATACCAGAGACCTCAGATAGCGATTGTAGTGTGTTAGGGGTCAGAAAGGGTGGGAGCGGGCTGGATAGGGTGGTAGAATGAGGTAGGGATTTTGCATAGAAACCTGCACCCTTATACTAATACACGGAATTCCAGCAAGCGGTTTAACTGACAATTTGCGCACTAATAATTTTCCCTATAGTATGAGAATATGCTGTAGCATGTGCAGCTGCTTTGAAGTGTCATTCTTTTGATTAAGAGTAGTGCAGCTCAAGCCTAACTATCACTGTCACCTGGTGTGGTATCTATGAACAGCAGTGAACGCCATTCCATGAACTACGCCACCCAGTATTCAACTGCCCAGGAAATTGGAATGTTAGAAGCACTAGATGCGAGAGCTGGTAGGTTTAAGCATCCTCGGCAATCGCGATCTTACTCTTCTTGGGAGAATCATCACAGTCTGAATCATCTGCCTTGCGCTTAGTGTTCCTGTTACGGGTGTCCTTGCTTGACATGGTGCTTGCCCCTGTACTAATATGAGGTGGGGAGATTTGCTGGGTACTTCAAGCCACGTTCGGTCTTTCTCCTCGACGAACCCGTATTCAGACTGTCAACACCTTCATCGATTAATTAGAATTTTCCGATGCACCTCCATGGCCATACCCGGGGCCGAATCACTCGTACCGAAGATCATTAAGATAAGCGAGAGCTTCAGCACTCGGGTGGAGGCAGTTGCACTAGATGTGTTGTATACGACCTTAATACATAAAACAAGCTCACTCCAATCCTCCTATTTCTGCTTTCCTCCACTACACCAGCACTTCCCAGCGATATTCCCAGGAAGTAACACAGGGTATGGCTCTTATCCCTGACGATCATCGGTAGCTCTGGCACCTGATGTTAGATTAGCCCGAAGAACCTAGAAAGGGTTGGCCATAAGAGAGTAAAACTCATTTCAGTGACCTGCGAGCATACCAGATACTCCTATTACGACTATTCCCTTTATTTACGCCTCCCCTGTTTAGCAATCAAACTGCGACTCTCCCCACAGAGCCAGATATGCGGTCCCGCCTCACCATCTTCCAGCCCCTCTTCGTTGATGGCATGCTCGATCTGCCTCGCTCTCGTACGGTTCGAGCTCAACGTCGTGAGACCTTCAGCCCAGCCGTAGAAGAATATCGCCTGGTTCAGCGGACTGAGCTCTTTTCCGATTTTTTGGGCGACTTTCGGGAGTCGGGGTGTCAGAGCTGGGAGATTGGATGGCACAACTTTGATGGGGAGCTGGAGCATTTTGGGGACGGGGTGGTCGGATATTAAAGCCCAGCCTTGAAGTAATGAAGCAGGTGATGAAGAGACACGGTCGTTTTGAGCGAGGAGAAGGTTCGCTCGGGTTTTCTCGGTGTCAGTTGCGAGCGTGTCGACGATGAGATTCATTTGGTCGGCGGCTTCTTGTGTACAGACCATAGGGTGCGAACCGATTGCGGGGTAAAGATGGGTTGGCAGGAGTTTCTCTGCTGCTTCTTCTTTGATCTGGGCCCGGACTTCGGTAGGGTACCAGTCTAGGACTGGACATTCGGAATGCGAGATATCGGATATGAGGGCGAGGAGGATTGTGCAGTCGATATTGAGGACCTGAGAGAGAATACGCGAGCGGTCGACGAGTAGGTTTGGCAGGACAGTGGATAGTAATGGGGGCGCGGAGAGTTCGTTCGCGCACTCCACGATTGCGCCCGTGGCCCTGATTTTGTCGAGCACGGTGTCGACTTCTTTTAGTTTTCTAGACGATATCCTCGTCAACACAAACCGTACTTTTGGTGGACGTCCACATATCGGATTCGCGCGCGCTGCTCGAGCGAGTTCGCGAGCACTCTTGACTATGTCGACTTGATCCTCGTCATCACCGTCTTCCCAGCTACTCGCCGGCGCATCGGGCATATCTTCATCGTCATCGTCTGAGTCATTCTGCCAACCCAGCTTCGCGAGATCGAAGAGGAGCCGCTTCTCAGAGATAGTCGACACGCGAATCCACTCCATCCCATCCCCCGCAACAATATCTACCAACGCCGCATTCTTTCCTTTCACCTGACTTCCTTTTCCCAGACTTAGACCCGTGTACGCAGCGCCATGGTCCTCCTGTCGGCGATTCCAAAAGAAGTATTTCCGGAAACTAAGCAACCCCAACGAGCGTTTCGCGGCATCCCAGAGGGCTTCATAATACACCAAGTTTGAGGACACGATGTAATGCTGAGCCTTTTCTTCTGGTAGTTTTGCGTCAACGAGTTTGGTGAGGAATGAGAGCTCATTTTTGAAGTCGTTGCGCAGACTGCGGTATTCGACGGGGTTGTGATTTTTGGCGAGTTTTTGGTTAGCGTCGACGGCGGTTATGTAGGTTTGGACTTCTGAGTAGAGGGTTTTGCAGCGTTGGATGAGGTTGGTAATTGTGGCTTTTAGCTCTGTGGATCGGGTCTCTGAATCTTGGTCTAATGCGAGCAGTGGGGATTCGACATCGGCTGGGATATTGTTCTCCGGGTTGAGGTGAAGGTCGTGCAGACCGGAAGCTAGAGAATTCGCCATATTGATGTTCGAGGTATTATAAAATCAGATTCTGCATGAAATCGTGCAGAGGGGGCGCTTTTAGTGAGCTTCTCCATATAAATGCGGTTGTTTGAGTCAGGGACTTTGGAAACTTCGACGCGGTTCTTCAAGTTTTTACTTTTGCCTTTATTGCCTAAAAATGCGAATTTCCTTCTCCAGAGCCCCGCACTGGGATATCCTGCCGGTATTTCTCATTTGATAGTTCCCAGACAACTGTAGAAAGGAAAGGGCACGTCGCCGTGAGGCCTTGAAGTCTGAAAACTCGGCCCGACGATTTTCCGGACCCCGCGAAAAGTTACCTCCCGCTTTGGCACCCACGGGCCTTCATCGTCAATTCCGTTATACCCTACACCCACAGATCCACTACAATTCAGGATGCCGCTCTTCAAAACAAGTGCAGAATGGTACGAGCAATCGTCCCTCCTCCTTAAAGCGCGCCCAACAACCGTACGTCCTCCCCGCCAACCGCCTACCAACCCCTTCCCCTTCACTAACACCTTAACCCCCCAGGCACGCATAACATCAAAATACACCGTCCTCAAACCAACCGCCTCCAAGATTTCTAAACGCCAAAAGTACCTCTCTAAACACCCGAAACCCAAAATATCGTCCACGGGCTCACCCCCGCCGTCAACTTCCGCCGCTGTACAAGACCCCACAGAACCTGTCGTAACCTTCAAGCTCAAAACGTATGATCCGGTGTCGGGAGCATGTTTGCAGTATCAGACAGCTAAGGCGGCAGAGGTGGGGAGGTTAGTGGGAAGTTTGGGACGGTTGGGAAGATGTATGGCGGCTTTGCCGGAGGTGGTGGAGGAGACGAGTGTAGCTGCGGCTGTGGACGCGGGGGCGGGAGTAGGGGTCGCGGCACCGATGGTGGAGAAGGATGTGAAATTAGTGGCGCCAGTAGTGGAACAGAAAGCCGGTGGTGGTGGGAAGAAGAAGAAGAAAGGGAAGAAATGAGCGCTTCTGTGAGACAAGAAGAAAGCAATGGAAAAAGGACAAGAGACGCCGACTTTGCCTGGGAAAACCAGGGAGACGATATCGGTGTAATTGGCATGCTATTGAAGGAGGCTGAGCACGGTGTTACCGTCGCAGCAACGATTGTCACGATTTACGACAGCATATCCGTGGCGACATACTTGACATGACAATAGTGTAGGTTTACAATCTACAAACCCATCAATCCGACCACCAGGCTAGAATCTCATCATACATACCCTTCTCCATCCACGCCTAGCATCAATGTGTGTATCCGTGGCGTTTATGAATAGGGTTCCCAGGTATATCCACAGAGCCACTCAAAGAATCGTAATCTCCCCAAACCTAATCCAAGATATCTAAGATATTCCACTCCCTCCACGAGCTCAGCCCGCTCGCGCTCCATTTGTGTTCCTCGCCCGCCTTCTCGACGAGTTTCTAGTAGGCGTTCCAGACGCGGATTCCTGTCTTTGCTGGGTGTTGAGGATGAATTGGAAGGCGGTGCCGCCGTCAGTTTGCTGAGCGTAGGGATTTTTGTAGTTGGTTCCACAATCAGACTAGGCCGTTGAAGTTCTGCATGTGGATGTGGATGTGGATGCAGGACGTTTATGCGGCGACGTAATTAGAGACGCCAGCTCGGCTTTGAAGACAGACATATGCATTTTTGTCTATCGCCTAAGCGGCGTTGAGGACTTTGGGTAGGTTGTGTTGGTATGGTGGATGTGGATGTGGACGAAGACATGTTGGCGATAGGTTGGTTTTGGCTGGTCTGGTGGTGCGGTGGTTATATATTTAGTTTAGGGAAATGCGTATGTGCGAAAGAATGGAATTAGTGACAACTGTAAAGGGGGTGGGTATTTTTTTTTACACTCTGCTGTGTTTACCCTGCGTTCCGGGGGCAAGTGAGTCCATATAGGTGCCAGGTGTTTGTGCGGAAGTCGGGGAGTGCAGAACTGGGGGTTGGAACGACGGTGCCAGCGTATTTGCGGGCGATGGCGGGGGTTTGGAGTTGGGCGTGGGAGGTGAATGCGAGGAAAGTTGAAGGGAGCGTGGGCATCCTTAGGACTAAATATCAAAATGATGCAGGATTAAAGCATGGAACTGTGAAGAAACTTCGATTCGCTGATCCGCAGGTCATTCGTTCGTCTCATCATCAGGGCGCCAGATGTAGGATTCTACACATTTCGGATTCCGACCTCTACATAACTACCTCCTCCCTCAATAACCCTTCCTATCACCTCTAGACACAAGTCTCTTTATCCAGCGTCGGCGTTCTATTCTCCTAGTTCGGCCCAGGCCCGGCTTTTGAGATCCGCACAAACATGATCCAACGTCAAGTGTATCAAGAACTACTTCGGGAAATGGAAGAGGTTATAAGTCTGCTACTGGACTTGGCACCCCACACACAGAAGCACCCCTTAATCGTGCGATTCTCGACAGTACGTCGAGCGCTAGGGTTTGCGACGGTGACGCGCTGATTCAGTTATCGGGCCGGGTTACCACTCTACTATACTTGAAGCGCAATGAAGTAGTTGTTGAGGCTTGGCTGCGTGATGAGTATTATTCTATTCAGCCCTCGGGAATGTATGTGAAGGAGTTGGAGGTATGGGTTAAGTTGTGCCTGCATTTTCTCAAGGAGAAGAAGAGGAGGTTATGGCAAGGGCTGAGAAGTTGGAGCAAGAGCATATGGAGGAAAAGCTTCTGAAGTTTGTCGGACTGCTAAGGGGGATGGCGCGGAGGAGGCCAATTAAAAGAATGTTGTCGCTGTGAGGGAGTCGAACACGAGGAAAGCGCCGCGCTACAATGGGATTACTAGTGATCTTGCCGGATCGCTGCAGTCAGAGATTGTGGTTGGTCGGGACTTCCTCCGACATCCATGGCTGGCAGAATCTCTTGATGCCTATTAAGAGGCTAATCCTGCTTGCTTCGACGAGAGAGTGTCTTGATAAGTGTTTCGGCTGAGCTACTCTCACTTGAATTCTGAGTGCTCGTGATATGGAATGAGAAGTCTAGCTCGCCGACAAGCTTTTTGACGGTTCTGCATATCAAGTCAGCGCCATGCTTCAACAGGAAGACTTCTAGTAATATCGTAAATGAATGGGAGCTGACTTCAAGAGCTTTTCTAAATCCCCATTGATACACCTGGTGCTAATCTGGATTACCGCAAACGCCGCGTATCCTGGTTCCGCAATATGATTAATACTCAGAATATCCTTGTCGATGCCTTCGAGCCTCTGAGAAAGCCGATACGATTGCGGAGCGGTGAGGTAAGGAGGCAGAGGTTGGCTGTTTGTGATGCTGGAAGAGAGGAGCGCGAGCATGGATGTGATTTCATGCGAGGTGATGTTGGCCGAGCTAATGATTTTGCGGAAATCTTGGAACCACTGAGCTCCAGATGGATCGGCTTCGTCATTGAGTGATGGATCGGTAAAGGTTTGAGATGCGTAGCCCAAGAGGGCCGTATATTGTACGATGCTAATGACTGTCAATTGAACTTCCTGAGTGGTAATTAGACGTGGGGCACTCACTTTGAGACACATTTGATAATCGTGTCATACTCCTTCTTCGGAAACTTCCCACCCAACGGAAACTCCCACTTCACAAAATCTGAATACGTGTTTAGACTCTGCAGTAGTAGCATTTGCTTCGCAAAGACCTTGTTTCTCGTCTTGCTAAGCTTAGCTACGGGAGACGTATCATCATCTGATGCAATTCCCTCCTCACCACGGATGCGAGCCATTACCATTTCATGAACGATAGAGTAGAAGTTTGCCGAGAGATAGAGGGCACCGCCGAGAGTCTGTCGAAGAGCTGAATGTTCGCTGATTGGGTAAGGGAAGAACGTCCAAATAAAGGCTACTGCCAATCCACCGACGACGGTTGCTAATCTGTAAGGCGCCAATAGGTAAATTGCATAGTAAGGCTGCCCGTTGGACGTGGCTAATTGACGTCCGATTTTGCGGACCTCGAGTTCGTAGCCCACGATCAAAGTGGCGGTGACCACACTAATTAATCCCACGATAATGAATTGCGGTTTCTTAAGTGGCACGTAGAAACCCAGGGCAACGAAGAACCAGAGGAAAGCGATTACTCCGGCTGTTTTCTGATCAGGTATATACCATATGAGAAAAGCAACAATCATCGCAAAAATGGTGCCGATGATTCTCAGGATGAAGCTAAACACGCTCTGTCCAGATGTCGGGGTCATGGAAATAGCCACCATAATCATAGCCCAAACCAATCGTTGTTCAATAAAAAAGCGCTGAGTATCGCGGAGATATGCAATGATCGCAATCGACATAGTAGCGCAAGCGCAGCGAAGCCCGAATGCCGACTCGGGAGATCTAAGGAATCCAGGAATTACTCTTATCCAATTTCCGGCCTTCTCGAATGCATTCTCTGGTGGTAGATGTTCAGGGTCTTTCCGGGCTTTGTAGGCTTCGCCCATATAAATGACAGTATTATTTCCATCGATGCCACCAACGGTAGTTGTGTCGTCGCTGTTTGCGTCCTGGACCTTGAACGCGTTCGCGACCCATTTCCTGAACCGTCTCTTCCCCGGAAGTATGAGTCTTGACTTTGCGGCCTCCTGATCCTTTTCATCTGCGAATCGCACAAATGCCAATATAGCTTGGCTAATTGAGTACAAAAGAAACTCCATGTAGAGTAAGAGGTATAATTGCGCCTGATTACGTTGGTGGGTTCGATGCGGCTCCATTTTGATTTGTTCAGGTTCGGAGTACACTGACTTCCCTGGGTATTCGAAAAAGTCAGGTGCCAACTTGATACCTTTTCTTTCGACCCATCGCCGTAGGGTTATCTCTTTGCCTTGATAGAAGATGCTGCTTTGACTTTCGAGATGATCAGCAAAGCCTTTGTCTCCTGGTTGCACAAGGTCGCCCTTTGCTTCCTGATCTGCTTCGTTTGTGCCTTTCTTCCTTTTCGGTGGCTTCACTAGCTGTAGCCTTAGAAGAACGTGTTCAAGCCCTTGATCCATGACCTGAATTATCGTGGCGAAAGGCTTGTGGACGGATCTCATGATCTCGTTCCAGTCGTTTACCGTCTTCCTCCGCAGTTCATCGGGTTCTGCATCTGAATTGTCAGAATCAGATTCCGAATCCCAGCCATTGATCTCCGCAAATCGACCAAAAATGTCGACCAAAGATCCCAGCCCGGCCATTGGAACCATGACCGCGCGAAGGTGCTTAAAAATTTCCCCGAGATCCTCTGGACCGAGTTTCCCGTATGCAATCTCGCGCTTCGCGAAAGGAAGATCACCGTGCAGTTTACCATGTAGCTCGGTGATCGTGGATGTGATCTTCTTAAGGGCTTCTACCTCAACCTTCTTCGTTGATTTCTTGGATTTATTTTTCCCGTCTGGGACTGGGTTGGAGATATATCCGAACATGTCAGTCGTCTCGAGACTTTGAAGATAGGCTTTGTGAGCTTGAAGACCGTCCCTTAGTGCTGTGATGTAGCCAGTGAACTCCTTCATCACGACTTTGCGGCACGTCACAGGAATGACGAACAACGCTACGCCAGTCGATATGCCAAACCCAGTGAGAAAAGATTCAAGCAGGCGTTTAATAAACGACTCGGCCTGCGCGGTGGTTGTGAATTGGGGGCCATAAGTAGCGGCCACGTTGACAAAGATGGCGTAGATGATTGTTGGGAAGGCAAACTGGGGAAATTTTGCTTTGAGCGAGTTGACGAGCCAGATTTGGAAAAAGAGCCAGATACCACAGACTGCAGATTGAGAAGAATTATAAGGATGAGGATTTCCAGGCGTATGAAGTCGAGCCTGAACACCAGACCATACCATGAGTAGGCCGACAGCAGCCCCTATGCAGCAGCTAATGACGTTTAGGGCCATGGTCTGAATGAACTTTGCCCGGGGCATGATACAAAACCCTAGAATGGAAATGATAGCGACTAGATACCCTAGGGTCGTGTAGGTCTCAGCAACGGAATCTGCTTGATACCTAGATATTCGTTAGGGCTTAGAAATTTTAGAATCGAGTTATATTCGTCGGTACTGACATAGCCAAAGCGATAGTGGGAGGTATAGCAGCTCTATCCGCATCCAATTAGCACAATTTAAGATGAGCACTAGTTTTCTCGTACTTCATCATCATAAGGACTGTCCCAACATCTAATCCCATCTTACCCCATAGTTCCGCAACCTTTGATCTCTTCTTTTCATCTTTCCCTGCTGCATTCGCATTTTCGGCTGATTTGGTGGAATTGGTGGGGCCAGTCCGTGTTTCTAGCCCTTTCGTTTCGGTCCGATTGACGCCAGAGCCGTCATCGACGCCGTCCCCATGTGACCTGACCATCACAACTCAATTGCGCGAATTGACCTTGGAAGATAGAGAAGAGAGTGTCGAGAAATGAATTGAGTCCTCAGGCGGAAAACACGGTGAAGGGAACGTCCGTGTTAAGCCTTGATAAGCAGCTTAATCACCGGATGCGACCGGGGTCCAATTCGTCATACCGAGTTGTGAGTGGACGCCATGGCATGCCTGTTGCAGCCTCATGGCTTAGTCCTAACGCCATCTCCTCAGCTTGTGCATGTGCATGTTGAAGGAGGAATAAAAGCTTCCACGGTTGTCCTTGTAAGCTTACGCTCACGCGCTTCGCTATTTGCAGACCACAGCCTCCCTGCGCATCCTCAAATTCCTTTTCTGGACCTTCCTCAAGCCTCAACATCCCTCCTAGGCCTTGTTTGGTTCATGATTCGTTGTCTTTGAACTGTTCGTAACACTGCGCAGAGGTTGAAACGTTTTCGGGGTAAATTCTCAATATGGCCAATAGCGTGGCCCTCTTGGCGGGTTGTGTACCCTATCATGGAATGAAGTTCGGGTGAGCCTATTTCCTGCCTTCCACAGTCGAGAGGAATTTGAAATGCCTCCTCTCCCTCTTTGATATCGATGCGGGCTGTTTAGGTAAGACTGACGAAACATTCCCCTTGGAAAGTGTATCCTTGGAGCAATAATCAGAGCTGGTGCATATGATCTCTTGCAAGATTCAACAAGGTGATCCAGCTCTTGACCTAGCCATCTACACTCTGGCCTTTCATCAGTTTTCATCCGTATGATGACATTAACTATTCTTGACGGGGGACGTGAAGTGAGAATGAACATCTTTAAAAGCTCCGAACAAGCCTCGAGATGCTCTGGATTTGCAACAGGCCTTGAAATATCTGAACAAGGATTTCCCAAAGGCTGCTGTCAACCCCAACTCCACCCCCTCCACACAAGGCACTCAGCAGCAACCGGAATGTGTCTGTTAGGTCCTGAAGACTAATTACTTGGGGCGTAGTGCTCGTGGGGTGGTAGACGTCCCGCCAACTTGCCATCGCCTGTAGGACCATGGCATCCCTTGGAAGGTAAGGGAGGTTGGAAAGATTATCCTGGTTTGCTAAATACTGGATAAGTCCGACCCGAGCGGAAAAGGTAAGTAGATCTCAGGTTCCTTGGATGGTTTGCTGTACAGGAGACGTCCGGTCTGCGGCATTCATGCGATAGATTTTTTCGGACCAATGAATCTGTGGCATCTGTGCATTCCCATTGGTTGTATTTCGTATCGCGTTCCATTGATGTGATATTGTCCGATCGATAGCATTAACGTATTCGGCTAGCGTTTGCTTGGTGAAATGAGTCGCCAACCTGCAGAAGGCTGTAGTAAAAGTGATATAATGAATCAGAGGAATCGAGGTCGAATTGCTGAAAGCGTTCGAAATATTTAGCATCGAGAGGCTTGCAGAAGCAAGGCTCGAAATGATGTTGAAACTTGAGTGCTTTGTCTGTTCGCATATATCTTTCCCTACATAAAGGTCTTGAAGGAATTCGGCAACGGTTCGGTGGTGATAACTGACTATCAACATATGGGGGTCGGTGGAGGCTAAAGAATCGTCAAGCGAGGCACCGAATTCGCCGTCATGTCCTCTCTGGTGTATTTCGAGCAGCCCACAACAACGGCTCCTTATCCTTACATTAATATGACTACGATTCCATTACAGGGTTTCCTTAGTAAGGGGCGCATCCGGAAGACTAAAAACGTCCGATGGGCGTTATACTGCGAAATAGAGCAAAAGGCTCTCCAGAGGCTCGCTCTTCAAAGTAGAATTCCACAAATGAAAAGGTTGAAAGATTTCGGAAGCCTGGATCTGAAAATCGAGTGACATTTTAGCCATCATCCGCGTGTACAGATCTCGATGATCTGAGGGAAGGGACCAAAGCTTCTGTCACAAATCTTGCATGTTATCCCCATTCTCTAAACCTTCTAGAAGTATTCGAACTACCAGGGATACACAAAGAAAAACCCTTCAGCTCTTCTTAAAATCTCTTCGGCAAGATCTTGAGTTTCCAGAGAAAATCGGGTTGCTAATCCAACTACAGATGGATGGAGCGTAAACTCGCCGTCAATAAAGATCCCCAAGTCACGTCTTGTAAGGTCCTGGAGCCTCAGTGATGGACAACCTTGAAATGCAATGAGACATGCATTGATCGGCCGGCTTGATATGATCAGCTTGTCATTTTCCGAAGCTAAAGACTTCAGGAATTCCGAGATATCCCTGTGGGCGCCTTCGCTATTATGGGTACCTTCGAACTCGTCAATCCTATCAATAAACATACACAACTTCAAGAACGACGATGACTTCTTGATCAAAAGCTCGAGTGCTCTTTTTAGTTCCACATAGGTAGGCTCCGTTTCCATTTCCGATTACTTTCAGTTTTGGTACAGTGTTGGGAAAACTACCAGAATCAGCTCAGTGTACCGGGCCAAACCCTTACGAAGAATAGTTCTCAGCATCCCGCAAAAGCTCTTCTGCATCGGCGTACCAATATTCCAGAAGAAGAAGTCTATCACAAGTAACTGTTTTGTCCCAGTCCACTGCGTAAGAGCTTTCATTGTCGGTTCTGCCCTAACTAGATATTTCATGAGTGTCGACTTCCCACTTCCTGCCTTGCTGTTCACAAAGTAAGGAGTGGCTACATCTCCGGATAGATGGCCAGTAAGATCACCCCAAGTTTCATCCGAGGCAGGTTTTTCAAAGATCCATTGATACGTACTCTTGTAAGCAATCGGGAACTCTTCGTACCTTCAGGACATTTGCCGGAAATTAAGCCACACGAGAATAGCAGCCTCCTGATTATGGATTAAGCCTTGGTTGAGCATATATTCCTGTTAAACACTCGTGAAGCTTCTCTTGAATATCGTCGATTTTGACGCCTGTATCTTTCCGCCAATCGTCTACCATCTCCTGCACTTTTCTAAGTGCATCTTTGTGTTGCAAGCCTAAGGCAGCGTCTTCTGGATTTATATTCTCGAGAAATGCTAGTACTCTCCTATTATGCTCGTCCGTACTTGACCGAAAGGCAAGGAGAGAGGCCAACATGAGTGGACTACGAAATTTCTCGAGCTTCGATGCAAACGTTTCAAGCTTGTTGTGGGCCCAGTGGACTTTGAGGCTCGCTTGGAGTTGACGGTAGAGATTTTTCGGAATATTGTTCCTGGAATCTCAGGGGAGATTATTCAAAGAATAGCTGGGGAGAAAGGTGTTTAGATATATAATCAACTCATTTCCCGAGTTTTCGCAGCTCAAGGCAATATCCAAGAGGACCTGCATTGGCCAGCTACTGACGACGGCTGTTCGTGAGAGCTATTCTATACTGACCTGATCTTCCATGGATCGCATGGAGTCACTGTCCTGGAGTTGAGCTCTGATCTCACCAGTTTGCTTTACCAAATGCTCTGAGAGTTTCTTGAGGTCATCTATATCAGGAGGCGAACCAGATCTCTTGGTAGTGATAGCTTCATTGACTACGCTTCAAGTAAACTGAACAAATTGGATCACGTTAGCTGCAAGCCCCACCGCGACAAGAGCTTCCATAGTGATTGTAGAAAAAACTCGAGAAAACGCAAGACGCGTGCGCGAATGAGTCAAAATGAACAACAACAATAGAGTAACGAAACACAAAACTAATGGGTGGAGGGCGCCAGCGTGGCTCACCTCGTGATAAGTGCTGTTATCTAAGCAATGCGGGGTTTGCAGCAACATAGAAAACCGGTGAACTTATGAGGTATTATTCGCTTCCTCAACCTTCTCTACAATTCAAAACCTATAACATGTTTTCCTAGCATGCGCTAAGCTGCGCTTAAATAAAAGGCCCAAACATACAGATGGACTGTGCGCACTGAAATTTGCATGAACTGGTGGTATCTTTGACATGCTAGTACTCCCTCCACTATATCACAATCCTCTCGAAGCTATACTTGGGTACTTTCTTGCTTATCAGCATCCCAATCTCACGGGCGCTTCGCTCCTCCTTTTTCCCACCCTTACCTGGCTTCGTCTTCTCAACACCCAGATCTACTTTCCCTCCGAGAGGGAGCATAGGGAGTGTCCCATCCGTCGCAATGTCAGTCTCAAATGGTTTACCTTGCTTTTGCAGCAACGTGTTCGTTGGCTTTTGACTCTTCGCAATGTTTGCCGCGTATCGTAGGAACTCGCCTAAGAGACCTCTCATGAATCGGGCTTCCCAAAATCCGTTGAGTGCTAGTGTTGTTTCTTCATGCAAATCATTGATCATCTCTTCTGTTGATTCATCTGAAGGTTTCTCCCTAGCAGCAAGCCAGGCGCTTGGCCCAATCGCATCGAGGGTGCAGCTGAGCAATGAAGCGATGATGGCAATCGCGTGGTCATCGGGCTCTTCAGATAAAGATTCGGCTGGAAGAGAATCCGGGTCGATGAAGTCATACGTTGAGGACCAACCGCCGTTCTTGAGTTCCGAGAGAAGGAGTCGAACTAAGGACTCAAGCTCGCGACGAGGAAGAATTGACCGGAGTGTCGAAGTGATGATGGAAGCAGGAAAGGTATGGAGTCTGATGAGGGCAGGGCGAAGAGTATGGCTACGGATAAAAAGGCCGTTATTTAAAATCGATAGGGCATGGTCTAGGTCGTGTGTGGCAGCCTCTAGTTCGGAGGCAAAATCAACATTCATTTCGACTTCTGGTAGCGTAGTGCCACTTGCTGAAAGCTTCGCTTCGGCGTCGGCCTGAGGGCGGTCGTCCAGGTTTTGCATTGAAATATTGATAGCTTGGACCACTTCTCCAACCGGAAGGTAGTTGCTGTGGTTCAAAATTGCGGATAGGATGTGTAATTCAGGGTCGAACCTCACAATTGAATTAACAATGTCTCCGTCAGAAGTGGAAGGAATGCTTCCTGAAGCATCCGGAGAGAGTTCTAATAGAGAGCGACGTATAGACTCTTTGGTGAGGTAACCGGACAGTAGAAGCCATTGAAAAACGTTGGGAGGGAAAAATCTGACTTGGAGAGATGAATGGTTGGCTTCTTTTCGGGTTCGCGACCCAGGGTCTTCCCATTGGAATATTTTGCTTAGTGCATAGACAGCATGCTGCCTGTGGCGATGCCTATGAGAATCTGTGATAACCTTTGGAAGTTTCCACTTCCTTAATTCAGTGCCCGAGGACTCGCCCGGTCTTTCTGCAATAGCCGCCTCAGACAGATCATCAGGTGTATCTTCGTTTACTCCGTTTGTCAAGAGACTCCTTTCAGCTCCATTCTCGAGCTTAATCTGGGGCATATCTGGGTTCGTGGTATCGGCATCTGTGAAGTCTACATCTAGTTCGCGTGCGAATAGTTCTTCAAATTCTGAAACTTTCCCCTTTGACGCGTACTTGTCGAGCTTGTGCACTTTCCTCTGCCAGTCTTGCCACTGTTGACCGTTTCTCGATAGACTCCCCGGATCGTTGCTTGCTCGTGCCTTGGGTGCTAAGATGTCACAGTCCCGTGAGTCCTGAGATCTAAACTGAATCCCCTTGCCAATAGAGTTGATGAGAAGAGTACCATCTGCCCTGAATTTCTTGCGCGCAAGGGTTCCAGCAAGCTGTATGCCAATCAATTCATGGTTGAGAATACCAACCGCCAGCTCAATGTCTGCAAAATACGTTATCAACGTCGGCCCTGCTTCTGTTTCGCAGACAGACTCTGGCTCTGCATGTTTCCGTTTCTTGGATCCCGGCGAGGCGGTTAGTCGTTGTTTGAGGGGCACTAACGCCTGGATCGAATTGTATTTGACATCAAATATCCCGCAGAAATTCTGGGAGGTCGTGAACACCAAATCGGGAAATATACGAATAAAGGAAGTACTCCCGAGCCCAGGAATCTTTAGCTGTGCATAACGCTTAGGTACCGTTTCAGAGAAATCATAGGAGAAGAGAACACCATTGGTCAGTTGATGGAGGATGCCCGTAGCGGAATGAAGAGAATACACCGATTTTGAAGCGCCATTGATGTCATTCGATGAGGGTGAAGGCAACTCCCACGTCACCAAGTGCTTCACAGGAAGCATATGGCTGGTGAAGAGGTCCGGAGATCGCGGCGATATTTGATATAGGTCTAGTGTAGTAGAGATGCCATCGTTAGACTGGCCATCTCGGCGCTTGGAAACGACACATAGAACCTGGATGAGTTCCAAAATCTCAGACTTTGCACCCATAGGGGGACCTAGGGTGGCTGCAATGTCTCCTCGGCTACGTAACAAGCCACGAAGCACTTTTTTTGCCATGGTTACCGTGACATGCTCGACTTTTAATAGGCCTCGGACATTGGCTTGTGTACCGGATGCAGCCAAAGTGTTAAGGTCTGTGTGCCATCTTTGAGACTTGAGATCGGACGAGAGCGATGTGACATGACCGTCATCAAAGACGACCAGGACGTCATGAGAGACTTTCTTATCTTGGGTACCGGCGGATATGGGTATTAAATCTATGGCGACGACCTTAGACGTGGATTTGGGTATGGTGTAGGATGTTTTAGTGGTATCGGCGATATTTTCTTTCATGAGGTGGACTTCCTCCGTAAAGCAGATCAGCTGATGGCTTTCAACAGGCGAGCAGGGCGAGACAGATGCATAAGTGAAGCGGCAGGAGGGCTGCTTGGAGGAGCCCTTCCGATAAATAGAAAATGGGGGAGTCGTGAAAGACGTCCATGGCGGCAATGCGTATGAGGTGACGAGCTGTGGATTTTGAAGCTTGACAGAGTTTAGCTAATGACGCTGGAGTT
The DNA here is from genome assembly GCF_010093535.1 of Lindgomyces ingoldianus. Classification (NCBI taxonomy): domain Eukaryota; kingdom Fungi; phylum Ascomycota; class Dothideomycetes; order Pleosporales; family Lindgomycetaceae; genus Lindgomyces; species Lindgomyces ingoldianus. The sequence goes on from NW_022985196.1 coordinate 282,898, forward strand.
ACAAAAATGGATGCGTACACTGTATATAAGGACACCCTCTCCATCGACACCAACGGCAATCTCAGTCCTCTTCCTCTTCCTCACGCCGCTAAGACTACAGACACCGGAAGCTTGCGTCTGCCCATCCGTGGATTGAAGAGGACGTGGTAAAGAGGCCAAAGTAAAAGGTGCCTCAATTTCCTTGTCGAACGACATTTTGTTTGCCAGACAGGGTCTGCGTGGGTCGTTGGGTGGGAATGCAGCGGGCGTGGAAGAGCTGCAGCTGCCGATTATTTTTTTACCATCTTGAATTGGCAGTAACAGAGGGCGGTGAGGACCTCGGCTCAGGAAGGTGCAATCTTGGCGTTTAATTAGGCGACTTGGCACGTGACCTCTTCTCGCAAGCGCGTCGCGTGCATCAGACGCGCCGCCCATCTCCAGTCGTAGCTTCTTCCTTCAATTCACCTTCAGTATTCACGTTCACCTCCACGCCACGTCCCCCAAGTTTTCACCGACTCCCTCGTAACGCACTTCTTGTCCTTTTCCCAACATTAATTCACAGCCATGCCCTGAAATCGTCATTAATGGCCCTTGCTGCGGTGCAAACCGCAATGAATCTGGAGAAGAAAAATCTACACCCATTCTTCACCAAGCCCCTCAGTATGCACGCAGCCGCTTATCAGCTACCTCTAGCTTACCTGGTTTCAGGGAACCCTTCACCAGAGCGAAACACATCTTCGACAGAGACATCGCGCGAGCCGACGAACGACGTCCCTGACAGTGAGCGACCAGACAGGAGTGCGCAGGTCGCTAAGGGTCGCAAGAAGCGGGAAAGGAAGCCTACGGAAGCCAAAGAAAAGAACGATCAAGGGCCAGGACGGAAGAACCAGGCACAACTCGAAAGATTTACCCGCCAGTCGAATGGCCTTGGCGCAGGCGAAGGGACTGCTATTGGCGGCGTGGATGTGTTGCAAACGTCTGGAGACTCGATTGCAGAAGAAGAACTGAATCAAGATCGGAGAAAACGGAGGAAGACGGCATCTCCAGCCTCCTCAGTCCAAACTGGCGAAGCCGAGCTACCGCAGTCGACTGAGGCTTTGGATTGGGTTCGACAGTTGCAGATCGAGGCCGAGAAGGACCAGTCGGAAAGTGTAGAGGATAACCCATACTCCCTAAATGCCGAAGCACTCACTGGAAGTGGACATGGACTTGAGAGGCAGGAGATCGGAATGGAAAACGCTTCAAATAGCAATGCACCGCCCAAAGCAGCATACGAAGTTCCTCCCCTCTCAAATCCCAACGTTCCAACTCCACTCGTAGTAGAGGATAGACTTGAGAAGACCACACCAAGAAAGAAGGTATTAAAGGTCACTGGGAATGGCAAGTTGATATCCCCCCCACCGCTAGCGAAACCGGACACGGAATCGTCAGCGTGTCCCAAAAGAAGACGTGGTCGAAAACCTCCACAACCGGTCTCTTCACCGACCGTGACCATAATCAAGTATGGGTCTGACACTGAGAGCCGACGTGCTCTTGGCAAAACTATTGAAGACATCATCAATGGTAAAAGGCAGCTGAAAGCAACCCCCTTGCCTCGAAAGGAACCAGTGAAGCCGGCTGGTCCCCCGAGGCCTACACATCCGTTCTTTTTCGGGAAATCCGCGCAGAAGGAGCCACCCGCCATCAAAGCCCCTCCTGAGACACTGATTCTAAAATCTCCAAAGACTCTGAGGAAGAGTGCTGTGACTCCTGGGAAGTTGAGGGCCGAAACTCAAACCCAATCTTCTCCACGGCCATTCCCAGCTTTTGGACCAATTGTTGGAGATAGCCGGGTCATGAAATACCTGGGGATGAACGAACCACTGTGGCCTTCCAAGGCCACCGCACACGTTCGAAATCTTGAAAATAATGCAATCTTATTTCCCGACGAGTTTCCGGACTCCTCGCATCGAATCCGAAAAGAGCGGAAGTTAAAGAATAATACTATTGATGTCCCCCAAGACGAAGACTTGATTGCAAAGTTTTCCAAACGTCTGAAGGTATCCCGTGAAGCTTCGGATCAAATCCGCCTACCAACTCGTTTGCTCACCACTGGAATCGATATACGTGAAATGGTTCGGAAAGAAGTTCGAGCTCCGTTGGGAGACTACGACGAGGATGAGTGTGCTAAGACGAGAGTCCATCCTGCCCTCCATTCGCTCTTTAAGGATATCGAGGACACCCTGACGCCATTTGATAGGGGCGTATGCGAGACCCAATCTTGGGTTCAAAAATATGCTCCCAGCCGTGCTTCACATGTCCTACAGTCTGGAAAGGAAGCTATGGTCCTTCGAGACTGGCTGAAGAACCTCACCGTCGAGGCTGTCGATGGCGGAATGGATGCATCCAAAACTTCAAACACCTCTGAGCAGAAGAGACCGCCTAAGAAGAAGCGAAAGCAGGTTGAAGATGACTTTATCGTCTCTAGTGATGAAGATGATGACGAAGACATGATAGAGTTATCAGAAAGTGAAGAATTCGGTCGATCACGGTCGAACCACTCCAGACAACGGTCTGTAAGACGGGCAAAGATGACGAGGAACAAGAACGTAGTGATTATCAGTGGACCTCCCGGTTGTGGCAAAAGTGCTACTGTATATGCAGTTGCTAAGGAGTTGGCCTTTGAGGTATTTGAGATCAACTCCAGCAGTCGCCGTTCTGGAAAGGATATCCAAGACAAGGTTGGAGATATGTCCGAAAACCACCTTGTAAGCCATAAGCGTAGCGAACCAAAGGTCAGCCTAGATGTCGTACCTGCTGAAGACACCGATAACGAACGTATGAGTCAAGCCCTTCAAAAGGATCTTGACAGTGGACGGCAAGGCACAATGACGTCGTTTTTCAAGTCAAATCCCCAAACCAAAGCGAGGCCGATGCCAAAAGCGAAACCCCCCGGAGAACCCGGAAAGATAGCCAATACAGCCCAAGCTACTCTATTAAAGGCTCATGCACCACGGAAATTTCAAAAACAATCCCTAATCCTGTTTGAGGAGGCCGATATCCTCTTCGAAGCAGATCAACAATTCTGGGCCCAAGTCATTAGGCTCGCATCCCAATCAAAAAGGCCCATTGTCATTACCTGTAACGATGAATCCCTTATCCCGTCGTACGACTTGCCGCTTGGCGCCATTCTTCGACTTTCCCCGCCTCCGGTAGACCTTGTGACTGATTACATGTTGCTCGTTGCCGCTAAGGAAGGCCATGTTCTAAGGCGGGAAGCTGTGTGTGACCTTTTCAAGTCCAAGGATCATGATCTGCGCGCCAGTGTTACCGAGCTAGACTTTTGGTGCCAAATGTCCGTCGGTGACAGAAAAGGTGGTCTGGAATGGATCTATCAAAGGTGGCCCCCCGGCAAGGATGTGGACGAAAAGGGGCGCGTTCTCCGTGTCGCAAGCGAAGGTACTTACCAGTCCGGCATGGGATGGCTATGTCATGATGTAGCCGCCTCCACAGGAAGTGTAATATTTGACAAAGAAGAAGAATTACTTAAGGAGACGTGGTCACACTGGGGTATCAGCCCTTGCGAATGGACTGGTAACTTGGAGTTCCCATGCGCACGGTATTCTGGCATCGAGAGTGATCAACTTCAGAGCCTCGAGCGCTTCGAAATTATGTCAGACTTCTTTAGTGCTGCCGATGTCTACTGTCGCATTGGTTTGCCCTCGTACGAGAGCCAATATCAGGAACTCGTTGACCCGTCTCTACCGCCCATGCTCGACAAGGAACGATTGAACTACACGGAAGCTGCTCCAGTCATCCAGATCGATCACATCTCAGACTTCAGCAATTTCGACACAACGATGTTCATCCAGACCCACCTAACTATTCATCGTGCTTTTACTCTCAGCCAAGGTTTAGCGAATCCGAAATGCCAACACTCCATTCCCACAACCGAAGGCGACTTCACAGATGCGATCCTCCGCCACAAGACCTCAGCCCAAACTGACCACAGTTTGGGCTGGCCTGACTTCTCGTTAGCTTTCGACATCCTCGCCTCACCACCAGCCACCGCCCTTTCTCTCTCCACATCCTACCAACTAACCGCCTCCTCCTTTGATCGTACCCTTGACATCATTGTTCATGACCTCGGGCCTTACATCCGAAGCATTGTTGCTCACGATCTTCGCCTAGAAGCTGAGAGACTTCGTGTTGGTAACTTGTTGTCCGAGGGTGGAAGGAATAAACGTCCACGGACAACGAGAGCGAGTCGTGTGGCAATGGAGGGTGGGAGAAGAGAAACGAAGAGGAGGGAGAGATGGTTTGACAAGGATCTCAATCGAGTGTTGGTTATGAGGACGGCAGGGAAGACATGGGGAGGGTTGGGAAGTATTAGCGAGGAGATGGACGCTTCGTCAAGGACTGGTGGGGAGAGCCAGGTGAGCATGCAGGAGGAGTAGTTGGGAATATATAGGCGTTCTTCCACGGGTTCGCCCGGTTCGTGATGTAGCGCTAGGCTTCGAGATGATATGGATGCGAACGCATGCTGGAGGCACATGAGCATTGTCAAGCGTTTGGAAGGCATATTCGGAGGGCCATACTTGGGAAGCATCTGCAGGAATTTTTGGGCGAAAGGGTATCTATATAGTTTTTGCATGGCAAAGGTGCCGGTAGCCGCGCTCTTCTTGAAATGAGATCCGTATCCGTCGTTACAGCTTTCTAGCGACTGCATTCGAGACGAAGTTCCATTTTCCGGCTTCTCAGTCAACCCAGACCGGAGAAGTACCGCAATAAAATTGTTCGTAGTCGGCGTTCGCCTAGCATCTGGAGGTCATGATCCACAAATGACCTTCAATCCCCCTCAAAGCAGCTCATCCTCTTCAAATGCCGAAGCAACAGGCAGCGGCACACTCTCAGGCACCACAACCTCCTTAACCTCCCCAGAAATCCCAAGCCCCAGTACTTCATCTCCTTCACTCTCAGCCGCAACCTCGACCTCAGGCATCTCCTCATCACTGACCCATTCTCTCTCCCTTCTTGAACCACCATCCTCTTCCAACGCCTCAAAACCCATTCTACTCTTGACCTTCAACCTACTCTCATTAACATCCTCCCACCCCTTCTTCCTGTCCCGAACCTTCCTCTCCTTTCCCACAGACTTCTGCACCTTCAGCTCCCTCTTATCCAACACATCAGCCGCGCGCTCCAGGCCTTTTTGGTGGCGTATTCGCTGTTGCCGCTTTAGCTGCTTGAATTTAGGTTTCTTAGTAATGCCGGCGGAGTGTGCGGCTAGGACGTGTGGATTTGGTGTTGTGGAGGGACGGGAGCTGGTCGTGGTTGTAGTTGAGAGGGATTTCGAGAGAGTAATGGCAGTGGGGGGTGAAAGGGCGCGGCGGGAGGCGCGGGAGTGGAGGGTTGATTCTGCGTGGGTTAGCTTAGGAGAGTGTAGGGGGATGGGAGCAAACGTACGGCGCTTCTTTAGTTTTGCGGTTTTCGCCATGGGGGAATGGAAGACTGGGGGATCTTGCGCTTGGGCAGGCGACTCGGGTCGTGGTTCTGTCTTCGCGATTCCAAAATTCCTGTGGGACCTCTATGCCAAGATTTCTCTCCTCTCCTGCAGCGGCGCGGCGGCGGAATTGCCCTTCCTAATGCCCGACACCGTTTTCACGTGGCCGAAACATTCACTCATTCTCTGCACTACCACCCTCTCTTCTTCCCCACCGCGACACTGCGACACTGTCTCATTCTCCTCTCCATGTCGCATACAAGACCAACGCCTCCGTGTTTGCTGCATCCCGCCCCGCGCTGGCCAGAAGGCTAAACACGGCCGCCCGCCTCCGCTGTCCGCGACATCCTCCACTTCACCTCCGCAAACACCCCTAGACTCTACGCACACACCAGAGACAGCCACGACAAAGAAGCGATGAATGACGAATATTTACCACACCGCGCGCGCTACGCACCCACCGACCACGGTACGCTCATATCAGATTCCTCAACCTCCCTTCGGTCGCAGCTTCTTGCCGGCTTGGTTCTAGTCTATGTGGTCTTCAAGTCCCTAGAGCTTCTGGGATACCCGGTTTGGCTTTGGTTACAGATTGCTGTGGATATGGCTAGCCAGACGACGTCAGTTCCTATCAGGCTGCCGCGCTTTCCTTCCTCATTCCTTCTTGGAACGTCTGGCGAAGAGCCTGGTGCCGACGACGACACTCAGAAGCAGACAGGTCATATACTGGGGACCCTCTTCGGGTTTAATAGGAATGGCTTCGTGAGGAGTGGAAAGGGCTCTAGCGATGTACCTCCTGGTCTGATTAACCTTCATGCCTCGTGTTTCGAGAACAGCGTTGTGCAGGTATGTGAATGCTGATTAGTGCAAATTGTTCCTTCACCAACACATATTTTAGGGCCTAGCGTCACTTCCTTCTCTACAAGACTATCTCTCCCACACCACCTCCGAGTACGAAGCGTTGGACTTGAGAACTACCAACGGCGCCCTCTTCGATTGCATCACCGGCCTCAACGACACCGAGCACGGCCGCCAGTATTTCAAAGTTCCACACAACTTGCATTTCTTGAGCGTCACCCAGCATCAAGATGCTCAGGAGTACTATTCTAAGATTTTAGAGGCACTAGATAAGGAGGTTCATGTCCAGTCGTCGAGTAAAAACCGGTCAGGGCAATCTTGGTCGTTGTTTGCGAAGCAGTTGCTCAACCTCCCTACAGCAGCCGCTGAGCTCGGGTCTCCTGAGAATAATCATTCCCAGGTGGATGGAGGCCCACCCGAGGAGCAGCCAAAGGACCAGGACCAGGATATTGACACGGAAAGCCGGCCAAAGGCAGACCCAAATCCTCTCAGCGGCCTCATCGCTCAACGCGTAGCCTGCACTGGCTGCGGCTACTCCGAAGGCCTCACACTCTCCGAATTTAACTGCCTTACAGTCCACCTCGGAACAGACATCTACCGTGACTACGACATCCGCGACTGCCTCGATGAATACAGCAGAGTCGAGAGGATTAACGGCGTACAATGCACGAAATGCACGCTCCTCCGGAACAAGAAAATTCTCTCCAACTTGCTTGAAAAACCCATGGCAGATGACTCAAGGATCCGTTTTGAAACTCGTCTGAAGAATGTGCAGGAGGCGCTCGATGAGGACGACCTTGAGGATTCTACGCTGACGCAGAAATGCGGGATTGCAAAGAAGAATAGAACGGAGAGCACGAAGACGAAACAACAAGTCATCGCTCGTGCACCAAAGTCGCTCGCTCTCCATGTTAATCGCAGTGTTGTCGATGAACGAACTTTCAATATTGTCAAGAACCACGCTAATGTCATGTTTCCGAAGGAATTGGACCTCGGTCCTTGGTGTTTGGGCAGTCGGCCGTCAAAGTCTCAGGGAAATGACGGGGAGGTGGAAGAGTGGCCGAACGATCCCAACGAGAGTCTGATTGCGGATATGAACGTGGATCCTAAGGATATGAAGACCTCATCGTTTCGCTATGCGCTGAGGGCGGTGGTGACGCATCGAGGGCAGCATGGAAGTGGACATTACGTGTGCTTTCGAAACACTGGGCAACTCCCGTCTACGCACCGCGATGTGGATAGCATGGATGTTGCGGGTGGATTCGACCAGTGGTGGTTATTCGACGACGAGACAGTCTACCCACGTTCAACGAAGGATGTTCTCGCACAAGGAAACGTCTTCATGTTGTTCTACGAACGCATTGATCCATCGCCAAGCGTATCTCTCGACTTCTTAAATGCGACAAAGATCGCTAAGCTGCCACCAATCGAGGTCGTGGCACAGATCCCGCTTCCGGATGACAATTCTGATGATTTCCTGCTTACACCCCCAGAGTCTCCTATTCTTCGTCCAACGTCCCACAACAACCCTCCTATTCTCCGCGGAGGCTTTGGAGAGCCTGAATCTCCCGGCTCTATATATCCCACACCTCCACCCGACGAATCAGGCACAACCACATTTATATCAGCGTCTGCATCTGCATCTGCATCCACATCCACCGACTACCCACCCTCGGAACTCGAATCTGATGCAGATGTCTCTGTCACAACGGATACCGATACCTCAGAACTTGAGACAATTCCTACGACAATCTTCCCCCCAACAAAGCCTCCGACTCCGCGTCATATGCGCACGGCCGGAGATTCTCCTATGAGAGGGGAGGGTGGGCGTGCAGCTAGCTTGCCGATGGTTACGGCCTGATGGCCTGTTTTGTGATGTATGAATTAGATTTGCATTGCATGGATGGCGTTTAGTATTTGGGTGGGGTAATGGGTTCGATTATTGATTAGCTAATTGGGTGGGTGACGTTTGGGTTTGGGTTTGGTTCATGGTGTTGGAGGGGGTCTGATATTAGTATATCCGGATGGGACTGGTCGCGTAGGTTGGTATGGAACACAGGACACGGGGAGTTAGTCTTGAGGCTTGTCTGTTCACTTCAGATATTCATGTATTGCGGCCTTCCATTGGGCGGGTATTATTTTGCTCTGAGGCATGACAAACTACCTTGTACTTGGCCACCCTCATTGATCACTGGTTATCAGGTTGGGATCAGCGAGGGGATCGCCTGCACGGTACCACATTACCAATTTCCCAATCTAATATTTACGTACATTTTCTGCAATGGTGCTTGACGCTGGTAGTTGGGGAGTTGCCTAATATGATCGCAATACTCATTCGCGATACTTCCGTTCTACGTATTAAGGCTTAAAGCTTAAGAACGTGTTTGCGTAGGAGTGCGTGATCTCGGTCTATTTTCTTAGGAAAGAGGGAGCGGATGTTCAGGAAGGAGAAAACAGGTGGGTTGGCTATGGTATTAGTGATACAATGGGTTGAGAGGAAGAAATGGGTTTCCTCCCAAGACAATATGGATAGTGGGCATGTCTATATAGCTTAGTCTTGGAAAATAAATTGTTAAACAAATAGCTGATTGGGAGACGCTAGCTCATGTAGTCCCATTTGGTATATCCAGTCCTAGCTACCTGGGCTTCGACATACGTCCTGATACGTCTTGTTACGGTAGAACGGAGAGGCTTGCTGTAATATGGAACACAGAATTCTGCCACAAGAAGAAGCTTTCCTAACCCTCCTATGTGGTTATCAGCCTTCCTAGACCAATAGAGAAGACAATGATGAATGAAGAAAGAGCAGCAGAAAAATAATCTCAGCACCTTAATCCCGCTTCTCCTGATGCTCCCCTTAACCTGCTGTCTTACGCATATCTCTACTTCTATTGCCCAGTCTAACATCCTTCCACTTGACCCCTGCACGCATAAAAACGCTATGCCACCAATCCCTCCATTGAGATATATAACCCAGCCAACGCATGTACTAAAGCCCTTGAGAACGCCAACTAACCGTTCACCCAAGACCAAGAGGTGAATGGAACGAGCTCCCGCCGCAATAATAACATCATGTTAACGCCAACTTCATACCACCAAGTCCGCTGGCGGAGAGTGTTGGTGAAGAAAGCCCGCGCCGCAACTTAGAAATAGGGAATCGCCCAGGTTCTGGCTGAAGATTAAGGTCACCATTACGAAGGAGAAGCGGGGCGCGGAAATTAGGTCTTAGATTGTGATTTAGGACGGGTGATAGGGCGTTTAGCTGATGTATATCTTCATCGTCAAGATCGTGCTGCTGAGATTCTATGGAAGGTAGTAGCTGAGTGTTTTTGCTGTATGATATGATATGCACTGAGTTAATGGATGTCTGAATATTCTCAAAAAGCGGGAAAGAGGGTCTGTTTTATTGAAAACTCTTACATGTGCTAGACGTAATAGCAAATACGACCTAGCAGATAACAGTTGGTAAATTGTTAACCCTACTTATAAGTGCCTGGTTATTTGTCACGGACAGGAAGTAATAGGAAAACCTTGAACAAAACAACAACCTTATGTAGGAAGCTATGGTGACAGTGGCCCGCTAAATAACCTGTTTGCTGAGCATTGAAAACGCCACGATAGTGTCAGGGGCGACAATAAATAGACTGATGACTGTTGGGCAGTTCCAGGGGTAATAATTGCCGCCCTATTGGAGTGCTAGGAGGAACATGATGGATGTTGGAGCGGACGAGAATGAATTCTAGCACACCTAGGGAGTGGATTGTTGTGCTGCGGACCTCTGGGACAGGTGGCTTGGCTTTGGATTCATAGTTTTGGAGGTGGGTAAGGAGAGCACTGACTAAAGCGCCTATGGGGAGATTTATATAGAAGCATGAGAGTAGGCATTTATTTGATTATTTATTTAATCAAGCGAGGAGATTATCTATCCAATGATTTCTGACGAAAAGATCTCGACATACACCAGCGCCACGAGACAAACAGGGTAAAGGTTTCACTGAGAATGGGGCCGCATCCAATGCTAATCTGACTGAGACCGACATTAATACCTATAACCAGGTGTTGTCCATAAGGAGGTAGGATCGCCGGAATGATTATCAAAGCGCTGTTTGCTAGATCAGAAAACAGAGGGCAGCAATAGTCCTTCCCACAACTCAGCGCTCAGGCCATGGGACAGACTTTTTGGAATGACTGTATACCTCTTGAATCCTCATCATGATCTGAATGTATGTGTTTCCTCTAGCTGACTTACACCCTAACTGTACCTGCTTAAGTAATCTTTCTTAGCCCTTTTTAATAGGATTTGTAAATTAACATGCTGTAGCTATGTATAAAGTCTTTTAAAAGATAATAAATAACTAATATACTAGACAACTTTTATAAGCTAATTCTATAGCTAACTTATAAAGGCTAGGCAATAACGTACTTCATGGGCGAGTTGCTCACACACCCAAGTCGCTTACTTTTGCGAAGACCACACCCTAACAAACTCTATTATAGCCTATAACAACCCGCTCTAGCACTATATAGTATAGTATAGCCTAGAATATTATTTAGATACTACTTCTGCTTCTTACTTACATATTTGCGTGTTATGCCTAGTCTAATTACACTGTCTGCAGTGTAACGACTCTCACGAATCGTTCCATCTCGGGTCGTTCAGAACCTATCCAAAGGGTCCCCGTATCGGCCCCGACTATGACTTAATCCTGTCCCCTGCAGTTACCCCTATTCCTTTATGTATTTAGTCGCACCTTGCCCCTGTAGCTAGCTTAGTAGTTTTCTAATATCCTTTTATACAAGGCCTATAGGTGTTAATAGTATTCCTAGGTTCTAAGTCCCTATGTAACGATCCTCATGAATCGTTCCATCTCGAGTCGCCCGGAACCTCCGGAAGGCCCTCGTATCGGCCCCGATCTCGACCTGGCCCCGACCCCTGCTGTTACCCCTATTCCCTTATGTATTTAGTCGCACCTCGCCCCTGTAGCTAGCTTAGTAGTTTTCTAATATCCTTTTGTACAAGGCCTATAGGTGTTAATAGCATTCCTAGGTTCAGAGTCCCCACGCACTTCTATATGCCTCTGAGTGGATTCCTACTGCATTTAGACCTATTGTCTTGCCTGCGCTGTTACATTATATTAGAAAACTTACTTTTGCTAGTAACAGCCTTGTATAATATTACACTAATTATTTATTTAACTATGTCTAAGCCTAAGACGCGTCTAATTTAGTTTAAGTTGTAATACTTACACACTGTTATATTAAACTATTTAGTTTATAGACTAGATTCTATTAACCTCTAGTTAACTAAAGCCTTTAAGTTTAGAACTTCCTATCCCTATATAATTAGAATTGCCTTTAGAAAAGTTGCAAAGAATGCGCTAAAGTAGAAACTTAAAGACTACTAATAACTTATTAAGATTAGAAACAACTGCTAATGCCTAACTTTTAACCCCTAACTACTAACTACTACCTTGTTAACAGCTAAACCTGCGTCTGCAGGACCTAAAGCTAGACCTACCTAATTTAGAGTTAACCTTTAGCAGTATATCTATGCTTAATTACAAGCACAGCTTAAGCAGCTAATCTACTAAAACACTGCTAGGCAACTACTAACCCCTAACTACTAAATCACCCCTAATAATGCCTTAAATTATCCCTGCTACTCTAATAGCAGGGGACCTTTTAGGCACCCCTAATAATACCTAAATGTCACCTTACTAAACGCACGCCTAAGATTAATAACTGTACAGATAGCTAGAAACAAATAGCAAGTCTTAATTAGTAACAGGCTAGACATCTACAGATCACTATTAGAGCAGGCGCGCACACATGGCGTTTAGTTTAGAGGACACTGCTAGCAGTGCAAAGGAATACTTAGCAAGGACACCTAGCTAAATTAGACTAGTTTTAGTTTAAAGATGCAGAGGACATAACAGCAATACTTTAAACTATAACTACTAATAAAGACTATTAGTCTACAGAGGGGGGGGAGGGTAGTGTAACAATCCTTATAAATTGTTCCATCTTAAGTTGCCTAGAACCTCTAGAAGGCCCTTGTATCAGCCCTAATCTTAACCTAGCCCTAACCCCTGCTGTTGCCTCTATTCCCTTATGTATTTAGTTGCACCTTGCCCCTGTAGCTAGCTTAGTAGTTTTCTAATATCCTTTTGTATAAGGCCTATAGGTGTTAATGGCATTCCCAGGTTCAGAGTCCCCACGCACTCCCATATGCCTCTAAGTGGATTCCCACCGCATTCGGACCCATTGTCTTGCCTGCGCCGTTACACCCTACGCACTTCTATATACCTCTAAGTAGATTTCTACTACATTTAGACTTATTATCTTGCCTATGCTGTTACATTATATTAAAAAACTTGCTTTTACTAGTAACGTACCTAACGGGTTAGCCGGCCACTTTTGCCAAGCCCCTACTAAAACCACCCTATTCTAGCGCAAAACAGCCTACTTTAGCCCTATATAGAGCAATACAACATAAGATATTATTTAAAGTCTACTTCTACTACTTTTTTATATATATATAAGTTATGCCTAGTTTAATTACACTGCTTATATTACTTTTAACTTAGCTTACTTTTTTTAGCGCGCACTTATGTCTTTAGCTTTTTTTTTATTACTACGCACTTTAAACTTTTTTAAAGTAGTTAAATAAGCTCTATTCTTAACTATTAAAGTCTTTTTTACTTAAATTTACTTTCTTTTATGTAATCTATATTGCATAGTAGCCTTATTTACTACTTAAAGCTTTATAATCTTCTTTTACACTAACACTAGCTTATGCGCAATAATTACTACCCTTTTTAAAACTTTTTTAAAGGCCTTTACTATAGACATTAGTAAGCTATTTATATGCCTTTAAATCTTTACTTTTATAAGCATTAATTATAACTTAAATTTAAAAGTATTACTTAAAAGTTATAACTGCTAGGGCTTATTATTAATAAGTAGTAGCAGTAATAAAGTACATAACTAGACATTAAAGGCTATTTTAACCTATTTTAGGTTAAATAAGACTAAACTAGCGCTTTAAAACTCTTTTTAAATATTACTAAAAGTAATTACTACATTATAAGTGTGTATAAAGCATAGTAAGAACTTAAGTTTTATAATATAAGTAATTTAGTTATGTATAAAATCTTTAGCTTAGCGCTTATACACCTTTTTTAAAGGGGTAAAACAACCTACATTAAAAAGCTATAAAAAGTGTAATAAGTGTAAAAGCATATAAATAGTAATAATCTTATTTTTTTTATAGTACTACTAGAAATTAAGTAAGTTATAGCTTTTATAGCTATTAATAATAAAAAGCTAATAAGTGCTTATAACTCTTTTTTTTATATACTTATTAAAGTGCTTTAACTACTACAGCCTAAGCTTATTTATTATCTAGCTGTTTTTAGAAACTATAATAACCTAGTTTTAAAGTAAATTTGTTTTTATACTAAGTAAAAAAGTAATAGCAGCTTTTAAAAATAATAAAAAGTAAAATAGCTTACTTTGTTATGTTAATACTTTAAATAACTATTATTTACTTTTATTACCTTACTATATTACCTTTAGCTATTTTTATTTTTTTTAAAGCTATAATAACTACTTTAGTTAATATCTAGCCTATTATAAAGCCTAACTTATTAAAGTTATATGTGTTTTTATTTTAAATACTATACTTAGCTTTTATATTAGCTACTTAGCAAAACTAGCTTTAGATAACCTTTATGTAAGGCTAGGATAGCGCTTACGTGTAAGGCCGAGATGGTGCTTACGTGCAACAGGTATATATACTATTCTGTACGCAATAATTAACGTTAGTTAATTATTTACACCTTTTAGTTATATTAGCGTAGTAGTATAGAGCTCTGTTTTTATATAATAATTAACTAATAACAAGAACAGTTGTGTGTTTAACCTACACTTTAAACAGCTTTACTAGTTTTTAGACTAAAACATAAGGTAGCCTCTTCTAGCGCCACGTTGTTGCTGCTAGGAGGTCTAGTGTATATAGCTTAGCTAGCGTGGGCTACTAAGCGTTGCGTTGTGTTTATCCCGCGCCTCTAGGCCGCAGGTGGTCAGCCTCTAGCTGGTAACCAAGACATGCGCATAGGCGCCTCTAAGCTGCGGGTAGGTCATGTGACGCCTAGGACATGCGTCTGCTAAGAAGGGGGATAATGTAAGGCTAGAATAGCGCTTACGTGTAAGGCTAAGATAGTGCTTATGTGCAACAGGTATATATACTATTCTGTACGCAATAATTAACGTTGGTTAATTATTCACACCTTTTAGTTGTATTAGCGTAGTGGTACAGAGCTCTGTCCTTACACTTTAGATTTTTATAAAGTGCTTTTTTATAATTATACTTATAATTAAACTTTATTATAAACTTAGAGCAGTGCTTAACTTATATACTAGGCTAGTTTAAGCTAACCTAGCCTAAATTACACTCTACGCGTAAGAAATTAGCTATATTAGCTATAGCTATAAGCCTAAAAAGAAATTTACATGTAATAAGCTTAAGTATATACTTAATAACTACCTTTTTTTAAAGCTTAGTTAAATTCCTTAATTTAGGCTAGCATTTTACTTTATAAAGGCTGTCTAGCGTGTTAATTACTTAGTATTATATAAAAGATATTATAAATGGCTATAGCGTGTTATAAGAAGAGTTTTAAGTTTTATTTAAAAGCTTAAAAAGTAAGCTGTATTTAACATTCTTTAGAAGATTTAATCTAGTGTTGTTGTTAAGGCATAATGTAAATAGGTAGAGTGTGGTAGAGGCTTAGCAAAAGTAGCTGGCTAACCTGTGTAGCTAGCTAACCTGTTAGGTACGTTAATAGCCTTATTAATAATATTACATTAATTATTTATTTAACTATATTTAACTTTAAAAAGTGTTTAATTTAGTTTAAGTTATAGTTTTTACACACTATTATATTAAATTATTTAGTTATTACTAATAAAAATTTAAAAACTTTTTATTAACTAAAGCTTTTAAGTTTAGAACTTTTTATCTTTTATAATTAAAATTACTTTTAAAAAAGTTATAAAAAGTGTGCTAAAGTAGAAACTTAAAGACTACTAATAACTTAACATAGTCCACAAGCGAATGTTCAACACAAGCGAGTGTTCCGCCCCACTACTAAAACGCAGCCAACCTACTACTAACTGCGATGCATTAACAACTATATAATTAATTATCTTTAAAAGAGGCTAGAATTAACCTAGCTATTTAAGCTTTTAATAAAGACACATCTTTAACTAAGAGGCGCGCTACAGCACTTTATAATGTTAATTAAATAGCTCTCTGCTAACAACGCGCAGGGATGACTATTCAACGCGACTGTATAGCTAACAACAAAAAGCTTATAAAGCTAGAAGAGGAGGTAATTATTAAGCATATACTTAATCTAGATTTCTAAGGATTTGCGCCTACTTTAGGTGCTGTATAAGAGATAGCTAATAAGCTTTTTACTAAGCGCAGCGCTCTACTAGCAGGTATTAACTAGCTATCTAACTTTGTTGCGCGTACACTAGTAGTTAAAACTTACTTTAGCTAACTATATAATTACTAATAAGTAAAATGCAAAGATCTAGTAATTATAAGTAAGTAGTTTAAGCTTATAAAGGCTACATAATTAAAGTACAGCATTGTAGATTAAGACATGTATAATTTTAATAAGACAGGCTTTTAAATAGAGGTTATATTAAGCTAAATAGTTATTATAGGCATAGATAGACGTAATTAGCTAAAAGCTATATAGCTAAGTAACTGTAAATAAGTAACAGTTATTGTAGGCATTAACGCAGATAGGTAGGCAATACCTTTATATATAATCTTTAAAGGCAAGCATTACCTATCTGCCTAGTATAAAGATAAGAATATACTAAAGGACTAGGCTATTAGTGTTAGCAATAATAGCTAGATAACTAATAAACATAGAATTACATAGCTAGAGCACTTTAATCTGCATATAAAAGATTACTTAGTAGGCTTATAGCAGCTACTTATTTTTAATAGCTATAAGAGCTATTACTCTGTTAAATTCCTAGAGCTCTGTAAGCAGAGGCGTATTATAGCGCTCTGTATGCTAGCACACGCGTTACATATTCTACAGCTGCTTAACATTAGCTGCTTTTTACTGTTAAAGCGCATGTATAGTACTAAAATTAGCTAGTTAATTTACTACTAAATTAACTATATTAATAAGCTAACCTTTTTACTAGCCTTTAAGGTAGCATTTAGTTGCTTAATTACAACAGATAATATCTGTGTAGGCTTTAAAGCTACAGGACTAGTCCTATTTAACCTAGAGCTAGTGCTTTTAAAGCTTAATATACAGCTACCTAATTAGCTAGCTACTCTACTACTAAATACTGCTTAGGAGGCTTAAACACCTAGCAATCTTTATAAAGTTAAGGCTTAGTTAACTTTACTATATAATTAGATTTAAAGGCATTAGAATTTTTTTTTTTACTATGCTTAATCTAGTAAAGCAGCTAAGTAAGAGCGCTACTAAGATAGCTTATATTGCTGTTCTACAGCGCAATTAAGCAGCTGCCCTAGAGAGGGCCTATAAGGCAGCTATAAAGCGTAAGCAGTGTAAAAAAAAGTAAATTTAGAAAGAAGAAACTTTAATAAGTTATTAGAGCTTTAAGTTAAGTACTTAGAAGCTTACTAGTATAGCAGGAGGTAGTAAAATGCCTTAGAAAGAGTTAACTGCTAAAAGCAGCGCAGCGCGTGTACAGCGCTGCAAGCGCTGCAACAAGCCTAGGTATAACTCTTATACATGTAAAGATATTAAATAATTCTATAGTAGTTTATTTTATATAGTATATTTTTATGTTGTTAAATTAATAGTCTTTAAAGTTAAATTTAGTAGTAGGGCGGAACACTTGCTTGTGTTGAACATTCGCTTGTAGACCATGTTATTAGAATTAAGAATAACTACTAATGCTTAACTTTTAACTACTATTAAATTTTATTATAAAGACTATAACTTATTCTAGCTATAGCTAAAGTAAGATGCTTACTACTAAAGCTAAATAACTACTAACTTTAATAGCTAAACCTTTTTTTATAGAACTTAAAGCTAAAAACTTACTAGATTTAAAGTTAAACTCTAGTAACATAGCTTTTAAAAACTAAGTAGCTTAATTAAAGGTATAAATTAAATAGCTAACTAGATTAAAAACCATTAGTTTTAATTAACTTTTACTAACTACTAAATTACTTTTAATAATGCTTTAAATTACTTTTACTATACTAGTAGTAAGAAACCTTTTAAGCACTTTTAAGCTTTTTTAAAGCTACTTTACTAAATACATGCTAAAAATTAAAAACTTTATAAATAGTAAAAAACTTATATTTAAATAATAGTAAGCCTTTATTATAAATAGACTTAATATTAATTTAAATTACTATTAAAGTAAGCGCACACGCATAGCGCTAGTATAGGGACACACTGCTAGTATTACAAAGGAATACCTAAAGCTTAGATACCTAGCTAAATTAAATTACTTTTAGTTTAAAAATATAAAAAAAATAATTAAGCTTTTATAAACTTACTTTATTACTAGTAATAAAAAGATAAAGGTGTAATAAGTGTTTTAAACTTTAAAAATAAGTAAAAAAGAGGTATTTTTTACTTTTAAAGCTTACTTTATTAGTGCTGCTGTTAAAGAGTTTATATTAAAAGTAAAATAGTTTTTCTACTTATAAAAAAATACTACTTAGCTTAAAAGTACTAAACTTAGGTTTTAAGCACACTTAAAAAAAAAGCTTTTTTAAGACTATAGTAGCCTACTTAATAGCTTATAACATAGAAAAAAGAAACACTTTTACTATTTTAAAGTAAACTATTAACTACACCTAACACTTTAATGTTAGACTTATTATAAATTAATCTTAAAAAGTTTCTAGTAATATATCTAAGGCAGTATACTATTCTAGTGCACTCTAACCTACACCTATGTTAGCACCTTAATCTACCCTAGCTACTTACTAACAACCTAGCTAGACACCTGCTTTAAAAAATAAATAACTTTTAGCAACTATTATAATTATAGTAAACTAGAACATTTTACTAGCAATTATTCTATCTCTAAAGTATAAAAAATTAAGGTAGAGTAATAAAAATTTAAAAAAAAGTTTATAAATATAAATAATTATAAGCTAAACTTTTTTTAGATAGAAAATAAAAACACTTAAAAAAACCTTTTATTTTAAGCTTAAATAAGTATAACTTAGTAAATATTAACTTATTACACTTATTTAAAGAAAAAACATTTTTAAGTCTCTACTATATTATACTTAAAAGGCATTAAAGTTTAATTAAATCTTTTAGTTAATACTAGTGTATATAGTTTTTTATTTATTACCTTAATAACTACTAAGTTTTTTTTTTAATGCCTTTATATTTTTATTTAATATTTACTTTTTAAAATTATATTTAAGGGTTTTTAAGACTAAATTTAAGTTTCTATCTACTAGTATATCTACTTATATATGTAAATTGATAACGTACTTCACAGGCAAGTTGCTTACACACCTAAGTTACTTACTTTTGCTAAGACCCTACTAAACCACCTTTCCTACACTAATGCATTCCCTATAACACTACTTAGATGTGCTAAAAGAACGTTAGATACAGCTTACGCTCTAAGCTTTTAAATAAGACATAAAACTCTTAAAGTGTCACGGTATCCTCCTCGGATCCCAGACATAACTGTATTAGATGCGTACTAGAGTATTATTAGTGCATGTCTGACACAAATATAACACAACACAGACATAAACTTAAGCATAAACTGCCTTAACACTAACTAAACCTAAAATAGGCTTAATTTATACTTAAAGCGCTTAGACTTCTAAGCTAAGTATTTAATTACTAATTTTTTTTTAAACCTTCCTATTTCTTATACAACGTCTTATACCTACTATAACACCTTATGTAGTAATTAAACTAGACCTCTGTAAAGCTCTATAACTTTACTTATACATAATTATAACATTACATTATGTTAAAACTTTAGCTAAGAATAGCCTTTAAATCTAATCTAATAAGCTTAGTACTTATATAACTCTAAGCTATTAAAGTAAGCTAAGAAGCTTTTTAAAAAGCACTTACTTTATAAGAAAGCTACTATGTTATAAGCTTTAAAGCTTTTTAAAAAAACTTTAAAGAATAGCTTTGCATTATTAAGCAGTTTGTTTCTACCTTAACTTTTATTATAGTAGTAGAAACTAAGAACTTACTAGCCTTAAAGCCTACTTAGAAGTCTAGAGATAGCTTAACTCTCTCCTACCTAACACTGCCTACAACTTGTAACCCTTTTAACTTAGTAATAAAATCTAACTAACTCCTTAATCCCTTGCTGTTTAATAGAAAATAAAAAGACTTACTTTTCTTTCTATATAAGCTCTAATATAAACTTAAAAAAAACATAGACTAATTCCTTTTTAAACACTTTTAGTTACTATATACCTACTTTTAACTTAACTATAATATAATAGCCTTAATTAACTTACTAATAAATAAAGATATTATTAACTTAGATTAATTTATAGTGTTTTTGTAAGTAACTTATAAAGACTTAAATAAAAAATTAACAGCTCTAAGTTACCTAAACACTTTATAATAAAAAAAAAAAGCTTTACTTTACACTTTACTAAGTTCTACTAACTTGCATTTAATATAGGCTTAAATAAGATAGGTCTAATTACAGCCTTATGTAACTCTCTTTTAACTAAACTACAACGCGCTATAGTAGAAGAACCCTTCCTAAATAACCTTAACGCATATGTAAACCTAATTACTACCTATAATAATAACATAAGGTTCCTCCCTGTACAAGCCTTAATACGCCCCTAAACTAGTGTAGTTGTAAATAAGGACTTTAATATAATAAAAATTAATTTAAATTATGCTCTAGTTAGTTCTAAAAAGCATAAAGATTATTAAAAAAAAAGTTAATACTTTAAGTGTAGTAAGCATAGTTATATCTTTTAAAACTACTTTATTTTTTTTAAGTCTATATAAGTAGCACTACTAGCACTTATTAAAAATTTTTACTATTTTAATCTTATTTTTATAAGAGCTTTAACTTATATTTAAGCTTTAATCTTTTTTACTACTCTTAATGTAGCTGCAGCTATAGCAGTAAAAGCCTATAAAAAGGCTTGTTTTAGAGCTAAGTTGCCCTCTAAGACTAATTTAACACTAGATCTCTGCTAACTTATAGGCTAAGTCCCTTACTAATAACTAAAAGTACTAAGTTAATATTTCTATATGTTTATAATAAAAAACTATATTAGCTTTAATATAAGCTTTTATTAACTTAAGAGTAAATAGTATAAGTTATATTAACAAAGAACTAGTGTGTAAACTAAATTTTTAATTAACACTACTTACTTAAATAATTTACTTAACTAGATTTAATAGAAAATAACTTAAAAAAAGTTTTATTTTTTATACTATAACTATTATAATTACCTACTAACACTATAAGAAGTAGATTAAGCTTTATGTAATAAACATAGGATGTTATAACTTAATTCTAAAATAACTATAGCTGTATTAGCATAAAGTTGCTTTTAATTACTAAAAGTAAGTTTTAAACTTTAACTTTTTTTAATGCTAAGATATATGCTTATGCTTACACCTAAATAATACCTAAGTAGCACTTAATATAGAAGGTCTCTAGACCTACTTTTTAATAACTTAAAGAAAAACTACTTAAGTAAGGCTAACAAGCTAGGCCTTTTACTAAGATAGGCTATGTAAAATAATTTAATAACTACTTAAACTTAAAGAAAAGAAAGCCTTTAAAAAATTTTTACTTACTTAATTTAAACATAAACTAGGACTTAAATAGTAGATAGACATCTACTATATAGAACCTGCCTTGTTTATAACTCTAGCTTAATAACTAAATTATAAAATCTACATAGTTATAATTTCTAATATAGACTAAGCTTTAGCTCTCTAAAAACACACTAACTTAAAAATAATAGTTTTTTAAGACTACTATAACTTATTATATGTCTTTTTTTAAAATAAGTTTAATAAGCTTTTAATATAATGTCTATATAATTACTAGATAACCTTTAAGCCTAGTAAATAACCTAGTTATAGGCTACTATATAAGATGTTACTAAATAAATTAAAAGTGCTTTAAAAATACTTTAATAAAAACTTAAAAAAAAGGTTTATTTAAGCTAGCTTCTTACTAGTAGTGTTACTTATACTATTTATAAAGAAACTTAAAGGTAGGCTTTAATTCTGTGTTAACTACTAAGGACTAAACACTATTACTATTAAAAACTAATACTTAATTTTTTTTTATAAGAAACTTTAAGCTAACTAAGTAAAGTAAAGTATTTTATAAAGTTAGATATTATTACTGCCTTTAATAAGCTAAGAATAGTAAAGGGTAATAAGTAGCTAACAGTATTTTAGACCTAATATAGACTATTTAAGTACCTAGTAATGCCCTTTAGCTTAGCTAACACGCTTAGTACTTTTTAACATTTTATAAATAACTTACTTTAACCTTACCTAGACATGTTCTGCACTATGTATATTAATAATATTCTAATTTATAGTAATAGCCTTTTAGAGCATAAACAGCATGTACGCCTAGTGCTAAAGGCTATAGAAGAAGCAGGTCTACAACTTAACATAGACAAATGTAAGTTCTACTAATTAAAGGTTATGTATTTAGAATATGTAATCTTTATAAATAGTATCTAAATAAACCCTGTTAAAGTTTAGACTGTGCTAGATTAGTAATACCTAAAAAACATAAAAGATGTTTAAGTTTTTATAAAATTTACTAACTTTTACTAATAATTTATTAATAACTTTTTATAGTAAGTAAGCCCTATAATTACACTTACTAAGAAAGGGATTTAATTTAACTTTAACTTAAATTACTAATAGTCTTTTAACTAGCTAAAAAAAGCTTTTACTAAAGCCCTAATACTCTACTACTTTAACTTTAAACTACTAATACTTATAAAAGCTAATGCCTTAGACTACGTAGTAGTAGGAGTTCTCTTCTAGACTAAGCTAGATAGGACTATTAGGCCTATTACATACTTTTTAAAAAGAATAAGTTTTATAAAAAGTAATTATAAGATCTACAATAAGGAATTACTTACTATAGTATGCTACTTTAAATAATAGTAACCTAAACTAAAAGGTGCAGCGCATCTAATACAGGTTCTATTTAACTATAAAAACTTATAGTACTTTATAACTATAAAATAACTTAGCTACTAATAAGCTTATTAGTTTAAATACTTATTTTATTTTAATTTTAAGATTACTTATTATCCTAGTTAAAACAGAGGGAAACTAGATGCTTTTACAAGGTAATTCTAAAACATCCTTGCTTAAAAAGAAGTGTAAAAAGCTTAACACTAAACTTTACTTTAACCTAAGCTATTTTTAGACCTTAACTTAAATAAAATAAATTAAATAATTAATTAAATTATTACTAATAAGTATCTAAATAATAAATTTATCTAAGAAACTTTAAACCTACTCTAAAACAGCGCTAGTTAGTTAAAGAAGGTAACACTAGCTAACTATAAAAACTAAAATAGTAAGCTATATTACTATAACTAGCTTATAATCTCTAATTTTAATAAACTAAGAATTAAACTACTCTAAATTATATATAACTTGCCTGTTAAAGGACACCTAGGTAGAGAAAAGACTCTTAACCTACTATAGAGAGAGTACTACTAGCCCCGCATGTTCTATACTGTACGCTAATATGTATTATGTTGCTATACTTGCTATAAAGTAAAAGCCTTTTAAAAAAAGTATAATAGCCTACTTAAACTGCTTTTAATTTTTAAATAAGCTTAAAAAAACATATTAATTAATTTTATTATAGACCTACTTTTATTTAAAAAGTATATAAATATTATAGTAGTTGTTAATTACTTAACTAAGTATTAACACTTAATACTATGTTCCTCTATAACTGCCCTTAATATAGCCTAGTTATTCTACTAATGTGTATAAGTTTACTATAGCCTGCCTAACATAATTATATTAGACAGAGGTACACAGTTTGTCTTAGCCTTTTAGGACAAACTTTATAAATAGCTTTAAATTATCTTTTATCTATTTATAGCTTTTTACCTAGAGACTAACAGCTAGACTAAGAACATAAACACTATAATAAAATAAGTTCTATAAGTGTACATAAACTACTAGTAAAACAACTAGGTAAAATAGTTAGCTATAGTATAGTTTAAAGCTAATAACATAACATCTAAATTAATATAAGTATCTCTATTCTTAGTAAACTATAGATACTACCTTTAAATAAAATTTAAACTACTTTTAAATACCTTTTAACTAACTTATTAATAAAATCTAAAATATATTTAAATATGTTTATAAAAAGCTTACATAGGCTTAAGCTCTTTAATAAGAGTACACAAACTAATTCTAAACCTCTGCCCCTGCGTATGCAGCTAGTAAGAAGGTCTAGCTAGACGCTAGAAATATCTAAATAAACTAATAATTAAAGAAACTTAATTAGAAGAACCTTAGCCTTTTTATAGTAGCTTATATAGTTTTATTACATGCTTACTAATTAATCCTACCTAACAGCATAAAGATACACCCTGTGTTCCACGTATTATTGCTGCGCTAAGTAGCCTCTAAATCTAACTATCTACCTAAATAGCTAAACCTGCTACTTAAACCTATTATTATAAATAATAAACTAGAATATATTATAGAAAATGTTAAATAAATCTAGTTTAATAAAAAGAAACATATCTATAAATACTTTATAAAATAGACTAGATACAACAAACTGTTGTAGGAACCTGCAGAAGCTTTATAAAAGAACTCTGCAGTAACCTAATTCTACGCTTAATACCTATCTAAACTAAACCTGTACCCTAACAAAGACAACCTAATGCTAGAACTACTAATATAAAAGATTCCCTTTCTAATAAAGGGGGGGGTACTGTTACAGTATCCTCTCTAGATCCTAGACATAACTATATTAGATGTGTACTAGAGTATTATTAGTGCACATCTAATATAAATATAACATAATATAGACATAAACTTAAGCATAAACTGCTTTAACACTAACTAAACTTAAAATAGGCTTAATTTATACTTAAAGCGCTTAGACTTCTAAGCTAAGTATTTAATTGCTAATTTTCTTCTAAACCTTCTTATTCCTCACACAACGTCTTGTACCTACTATAATACCTCACGTAGTAATTAAACTAGACCTCTGTGAAGCTCTATAACCTTACTCGTGCACAATCGTGACATAAAGAAATGTGCTGCAGCTATGTATAAGGTTTTATAAAAGACAATAAATAACTACAGCGCTAGATAACCTTTATAAGCTAATTCTATAGCTAAATTATAAAGGCTAGGTAATAAAAAGAAGCAGGTGATTATTAAGACTATACTTAAGCTATATACACAAGGAATTTCCTCTTAGATAGCATTTATAGCTAATATAGCTAATTCTTTGCGCGCTAAGCGTAATCTAGGCTATATTTACATAAACTAGCCTAGTACATTTATAAAGTGTTATTTAAAGCTTAAAGTAAAGTTTTAAGTGCAAGTATAGTTAAAAGATATTTAGCTAATTATAAAGCCTATTTTACTAAAGTTATACATGTTATTATCCTAGATGCTATACTTAGCTTTAATATTCTTTATAAGGCTAAACCTGCTCTAAATTACTCTAGGACTTTTATAAAAAGCTCTCTTATAGTTATACTTACGCTTAAATGTTACTTTAAGCTCTAAATAACACTTTATAAATGTACTAGGCTAGTTTATATAAACATAGCCTAGATTACGCTTAGCGCGCAAAGAATTAGCTATATTAGCTATAAATGCTATCTAAGGGGAAATTCCTTACGCATATAGCTTAAGTATAGTCTTAATAATTACCTACTTCTTTTTATTACCTAGCTTTTATAATTTAGCTGTAGAATTAGCTTGTAAAGGTTGTCTAGCGCTATAGTTATTTATTATCTTTTATAAAACTCTACACATAGCTGCAGCATGTTTCTTTAAAAGTTTTATGTTTTATTTAAAAGCTTAAAGCATAAGCTGTATCTAATGTTCTTTTAGCACGTCTAAGTAGTGTTGTAGGGAATGCATTAGTGTAGGAAGGGTAGTTTAGTAGGGTCTTAGCAAAAGTAAGTGACTTAGGTGTGTAAGCAACTTGCCTGTGAAGTACGTTAGTAAAAGCATCTAAACCTACTTCTTTATAATTATAAACTTTAGCTTATAAGATTATATTATTAGCATTAAATAGTTATGTTGTTTTAAACTTTAACTAGATATAAAAAAGAATTAGATTATATAGCTTAATAAGTATCTTACTACTTATAAACTTTTACTACTTTTGCTTATGTAATTAAACTAGCCTACGCGTAATAAAGAAGTAGAGTTAGATATTAGATAATATAACACACTATAGAAAAAGAACTATATTTAGTAGTTATACAGCCTAATGATTAACTGCATTAAGGGTTTGCTAAGGCTACTAAAATTATATAGATCTTTTATTATCTATAGTTTAAAAACACTTAAATTATTCTTTTACTTATTTATTAAGAAGTCTAGAATAGTTCTAAAGGGGGTTTGTTTAGCTACTATTACTCTAATTTTAGTAAATGCCTTTTATTTTAATATAAAAAAAACAAGTTTTTTTTAACTTTTATTTATAAAATTAAGTAGTTAATTAAAGATAAGTAAGCCTTATAGTTAAACACTAAATATAATACTAAAGCATTAGTAAACCTTTAATTACTCTTTAGATACTATTAGTACTAAGATGTATTTAGCTACACTATAGCTTACTAGCTACTAGTACATTATCTATATAACTATAAAATTGTCCTTAAAGAGCCTCTCTCTAACAGTTATAGTCTATTGTATAAACAGAACCTTAAGGAGCTAAAGGTAATAAAGAAATATGTTATAAATAATCTAAAATATAGCTTTATTAAGTAAAGTTAAAGCTTTTTTACATTTTTTATTTTTTATATATAGAAACTAAATAGTAACTTATATATCTATATTAATTACTATAAACTTAACACTCTTACTTACAAAGATATATATCTAATACTACATATAAACAAACTTTTATTAAGACCTACTAAGGTAGTAATTTTTACTAAGTTTAATATTTACATAGCTTTTAAAAAAATTAGGATAAATCTAAGCTCTAAAAAGTGTACTACTTTTTAAACATAATATAAAACTTATAAGTGTAAAGTTTTACTTTTTAGATTATATAATAGTCTAGTAACTTACTAGCACTATATAAATAACATATTAATTAACTATCTAAATAATTTTTATATTGCGTATTTTAATAATATCTTTATTTACTTTAAAGACAAAGTAACTTATATCTTTTATATTAAAAAAGTCTTAGAAAGGCTCTAATAAGCAGGACTATAAGTAAAGATTAAAAAAAGTAAATTTTATATTACTTAAATAAAGTATCTTAGCTATATACTTTTAAATAAAGAACTAAAGGTTAATCTAGAGAAAGTTAAGGTGCTGTGCAACTAGTAAGCGCCTACTACTATAATAAGTGTAAAAAATTTTCTAGGCTTTAACGTACTTTACAGGCAAGTTGCTTACACACCTAAGTTGCTTACTTTTGCTAAGACCCTACTATACTACTCTTCTTACACTAATGCATTTCTAATAACACTACTTAGATATGTTAAAAGAATGTTAGATGTAGCTTATGCTTTAAGCTTTTAAATAAAATATAACACTTTTTAAGCAACACACTATAGCTATCTATAAGGTCTTTTAAAAAATAATAAGTAACTAACACACTAAATAACCTTTCTAAGCTAATTATATAGCTAACTTATAAAAGCTAAATAATAATAAAAAGTAAGTAATTATTTAGCACATACTTAAGCTAAATATGTAAGGATTTCCCTTTTAGCTAGCAGCTATAGCTAATATAGCTAATCTTTTAACTACTAAGCATAATATAAGCTATGTTAGTATAAACTAGCTTAATATATTTATTAAGTGTTACTTAAAGCTTAAAGTAAAGTTTAAGTATAACTATAACTATAAAAAAGCTTTTTATAAAGATCTTATAGTAATTTAAAGCTAGTTTAACCTTATAAAAATATTAAAGCTAAGTATAGTATTTAGAATAATAACACATACAACTTTAATATAATAGGGTTTATAATAGGCTAGATATCTACTAGAGTAGTTATTATAAGTTTAAAGAGATAAGAATAGCTAAAAGTAGTCTAGCTAGGTAACTAGAAGTAGATAACAGCTATCTAGAGCATTAATGCTAAAAAGTAGACTATTTTACTCTTTATTATTTTTTAAAGTAGCAACTACTTTTTAAACTAGTATAAAAAAATTACTTTAAAATTAAGTTATTATAATCTTTAAGTATAGCTAGACTACTAATTAGCTTAGTCTAGACTAGTTAAAGCACTTTAATGTGTATATAAAGAAGTGTACTATTAGTAGCTACTATCTGCTAGTTATTAATAGCTATAAAAGCTATAACTTACTTTATTTTTAGTAATACTATAAAAATAATAAGATTATTACTATTTATATACTTTTTTATTTATTATACTTTTTATAGCTACTTAATGTAAGTTATTTTACTTCTTTAAAAAAAGTATATAGGCGCTAAGCTAAAAACCTTATACATAACTAAATTACTTATATTATAAAAATAAAGTTTTTACTATACTTTAAAGTAGCTTATAATGCTATAATTACTTTTAGTAATATCTAAAAAGAGTTTTAAAGCGCTAAATTAGTTCTTTTTAACTTATAATAAGTTATAATAGGCCTTAATATAAAGTTGTGCACTTTATTACTACTACTACTTATATATAATAAGCTTTAGCAGTTGTAAACTTTAAGTAATACTTTAAAACTTAAGTTATAATTAATACTTATAAAGATAAAAAATTAAAAGCATATAAATAGTTTACTAACTTTTATAGTTAAAGTGTTTAAAAAAGTTTTAAAAAGGGTAGTAATAATTATACATAAGCTAGTGTTAGTGTAATAAAAAATTACTAAGCTTTAAGCAGCTAATAAGGCTACTACATAATATAAATTACATAAAAAAAAGTAAATTAAGGTAGAAAAGACTTTAATAATTTAAAAAAGCTTATACTTAATAGCTTTAAAGGAGTTTAAAGCACATAGTAACAGAAAAAAGGCAAAAAAGTAGGTGTAAGCTAAAGTAGGTAAGCTATCCTAAAGGCGCTGCAGATAGTGTAATTAAACTAGGCATAACACGCAAATATATAAGTAAGAAGTAAAAGTAGTATCTAAATAATATTCTAGGCTGTACTGTACTATATAGTGCTAGAGCAGGTTGTTATAGGCTATAATAGAGTTTGTTAGGGTAGGGTCTTGGCAAAAGTAAGCGACTTAGGTGTGTAACAGGGTTGCCACTTTTATAGTAATTACTATTCTAAAATAGTAATTACTATTTTTTTAAAAAGTCTATAACAGCTTAATTACATTAGCTAATATTCTAAAAACCTAAACTTAGATACTAGGTATACTAAAGTATAGATCTATAAGATTAGATTCTACTATATAAATTTGTATCCCTAGTAATAGAGAA